>NW_027114568.1:124319-134873 GCF_000696795.3 Halyomorpha halys
TTTACGAGTCAGATTTATACAACTATAAATTAAAAGAACATTTGTTCAAAAAGCGAATCAGCTTGGACGACGAGAAGAAAGAAAGAGTTAAAAGCTTTCTTAGTAAACCGGTATGAACCATAAAAATATCACAGCGACTTCAAAAATCTGGTGATCGTGTAAAAAAATAAACTAATATTAAAACTTAACATTATATAAATACCATCTACTGTTAACATCAGAAATTGGGTTTTGTAAAAAAATAGGTCGTAATTTTGAGGTTATTCCCGTAAATAGATTCAATTTAAATTTAGTTCTCCAAAACCTCTACGTTTGGTGAGAAATTGTGCGGGATATGGTGCTGAATGTAAGTAGGACTGAACCCACATATGGTTGAAATGCATAATTGACAATTACGGATAGCAAAAGAATATTTTCATAATTAGTGGTCACATGGTTCGAATTGGAAAAAAAAAAATGTTTCATTGCTTTAAGTGAAAATATCTCTCATTCACTACACACAGTGCTCCTACATGTCTGATTATGAATATTGTGATTGTGACCATGTAGGTAGTAATATAAGGAATACGCCGAGTGTAGCCCTCTGGATGGGTTCTGGGATTGAAACCTTCATCTCAGGTGGTAGCAGTCTTTATAAAGTAGGAACTTGATCTTTCTGCTCAGGAAGGGAAAGCCAAGTGGTTGAACACGATAGCATCTCCTGTTATAATCGTCAATCAAGAGTTAGTAATATAATATTCCCATCTATTTCTTCTTTTTTTTGCTTTATTAAAAAATAACCTTTTTTCTTTAAACAAGAAAATGTCTTCTCCAATATCTTTAACCACCTATAAACTTTTAATTACACCATTCATATTTGTATTATGTAGATATTTGTTGTATGTAGAGGAACAAATGGCTGAACACGCCGTCTTCATTGACAGGAGTGTATACTAGAGTTTGTACTTTAATAGGATAAGATAGAGTAATCATTATCTAAAAAAATGATAGATTCACGAGTGAGTATATCGATCACCAAACGTTCAAGGATAACGGTGTCCAAAATTGATATTAATACCCAAACAGTCCATTTCCCTTTTAACATATGCCTTCCTTTCAGTAGTTATATAAATCTATTATATTACCTGAACGAACAGAGAGGAAGGAGGAAGTAGGGAACGAAGTTTTATAATCGAGAGCGGATGAGTGTGGTGGATGTGCAAACAGAAAGTTGATCCTCCCCTCCCCTTCACCCTCCTCTCAAGCCTGGCCCGATTAAACTTCAAACAGGTACTGATTCACAGGAGTAGGAGGCAAAGACTTGATGAGGCTAAATGGAATGAAATTCTTTGATCTTTTTAATAACTCGTTGTTTTATTAGAGAAACAAGTAATATACGAGTATCATACGAGTTTTTTATATGTTGAAGCAATGCAAACAGGAATCTGGAAGGGTTTATTGATTTAATACCAATTTCTTTGGAAAGAATTAAAAATCGATTACCGATGGATGCTTAGAAGAGGTTCCGTGTAAGAGGCCTCTAGTACATTTAGAATCATTTAATATCATCGAGTGGGGACAAATTGGAAGGATATTACAAGTTTTTTTATACCAAAATTACTTAATGAATTAGTTTCAACGAAAATAAAAAGCGATGATTGCTACTCACCTACCCATTTGTCAGTTTTATAAATATATGCGTAAATGACGTTTCTAGGAAGGTCGCATTATAGTAATAGCCACATTGCTGTTATTTGTAGATGAAGAAGATTTTATTTTATAGGCATAGGCACTTGACTCTTAATTCCAGGGACCGAATTCGAGTTTCAACTCTCATGGATTTCACTGTCTCATTAAAATTCACATCTGATTTTTCATTGGTTTGGGAGATAAACCTGAGAATTAAGCCTGGATCTTGCCAACACCGTCATATACAATATTGGTCAAGAAACAGTACGCTCTCAATGCTCGAACAAAGTTCCTTTATAATATAATACGTAAGTAAACCAGTGGTGCGGGCTTACTTTAATAACTTGTCTTCAAAATATCCTTCATTACAAGTATAATACTGGTGAGGTTTAATGCATTTAAATATCTGTGGTGAAAGACTGGCTGATATAGCATTTGAGTAACTTATGTTCACGCAAATAGCATTTAGAGAGCATGGCAGGAATTATCAGGGACCTTAATGAAGAATCAAACTATACTAATTAAGTTATGTAATAACTTTTGTTTTTGATTTTGTTTCACTTGTGACCGCAACCCTGACCATCTTCCTATATATCAATTTTAACGGTCAACTATATATACATATATACTAAATAAGGAATCTATTATATTTTATATACTTTTTTCCCACTTCTTCTCTCCTTTCATTTCTAACACCCAATCTGGCCAATTATTACTATTTTAAATAAAAATTTTTGTGAAGAACAAAAATGTATTTGAAGTGTATTATATTTAGTTTATCGATAATTATTGTTTGAAAAATAGAAAATGTTGATGTATTGTAGTGTGTATAATGCCCAGTTATGGATTGATGGATAGGCTGTGTGTTATAGGCAACACAATGTATTTGGTTATTTTATAAGTGGTTTTATATATATAACGTATGTGTTACCGGAAGATAACAATAAAAGGCACAGAAATGACACGCGCAGTAATATCACTGATTTTATTTTTCTGTTAAATCTATTTTCAAAAACATTACATGTTTTTTCCTGATTTACATTGTTGCCTAATATTAATATGTCTTATCTTATCGCATCATAACTATCATATCATAACTTATATATATATGAAATATAGGCAAACTTTCAAGGCATATAAAGATAGTTTATATATGCACCCCCTGATTGTGCTAATAGGAAAAGTTGTAGATTAAATATAAAAAAATATATATAAGATTTCGGATATATCTTATAGATTTTTTTCTTCTTCAAATTCCATTTCGGGCATTTAGGTCCGAGCTATCCAGTTATATTAATGAATGATTTCACACATTTCAGATTAAAATGGTAAGTCTTTATTTTTTGCGCTTATGGTTTCTGCCGTGTTACGATACGTTAACAATTTTTTTTCCAACCTTCCTCGAAAATATTTAGGAACTAATTTTTCTCTGTCAAATATGAGATATTGGCCGATGGCAGTAGACGCAGATACCTCTCAATCAGGAAATCCCATGGAGATATAAATTAGAGAGGCAATATGCAGATGTGGGGCCCTAATCATTTGTCCTATATTACAGGGCTCTCTGCCTTGGCACCGGCGATTTGTCAGTTCTGTTTATCGGGTCTCCGGTGGGCCACATAGTACACTACCAATAACAATCCTGCTTCATATTTCACCTGCTAATATGGGGAATGGTAGGGACCCCTTTTATTAACTCGTAACATTTCAAATATTCTGTTCATAAAGTTTATTAATAGATACATTTAAGTGGTATTTGTGAATAAATGATGAACCCATTAGGAAATCATTGAATTATGGAAATAGTAATACCACATAGGAGATGAGACAATTTATGTATTAAACGGTTAAAATCTCTCCACGAACTAATAAAATTCACTATTGCAAGATAATGTCACATTAACACAAAAATTATAGCCCAATCTCCATTTATTTTCACATTTAAATTAAACCGGTACACTTTTTAGAGAAGATTTTATATTTTTATTTTGAGACATTACATTCTACCATATTTTTAGACAATAGTAATATATATGATTGATCTTAGTCACACCATATTAACAAATATATAAATTAAATGATAACAAAATAAACTCAAGGATTATTTCTTACTCAATTATTTTCTACTATTCTTCAATTAACAGCCATAAACAATAAAATTCTAACCATGCTTCTCATATGTTACATTAACTAAAGAACCTACTGAATTAGAGCAAATAATAGACAATTAAACAGAACTATGAGTTATATATTTTTTTTATAGTTGAAAAGTAGTTTTTATTGTTTACAAAGCATACATTATATTGTTAATCAGAATCGCAAATAAGGTCAATCAGAAGCTGCTTTGATGTCCTCAAAATTATCTTGATAATATTCAAATACTGTTAATAGCCATGGTAAAAAAGCTCACAAACAAACTGAAATTTTTTTTCCATATAAAACGTTCTCTAATATTATGCAGATATTTCGAAAGGTTATAAAAAAAAAAAGAAACTTGATCAATTTTTAATTTTTTTTATATTATTAATTTAGTGATAAATAAAACGAAATATTTTAATTAAAATTTAGTAAAGGTTGAGAGTATACTAGAATAATAAATCATTCTCAGTTAATTGACAATTAAATTTTAAAAAATAGAGTTAAGGAAAAATGAATAAGAAATTGTATTCTCCCCTAAAACACAAAAATGATGATAACAGCGGATTTGCGTATATTGTCGAGACAAATAATCCCATTTCAGTAAAATATGGAGAAAAGGTGCTCCGTGTTTACTCATTTATAAAAAAAAAAAAAAATGTCGGGAACAACTTTATGTTTAGACATATAATAAACATACAAGGATACGTTGAAGGTGTACTAAGGCTATAATCTTCAAGGTGGAGTAGTTCCCAACGACATTATTTTTCAGGAAAATAAACAAGTTGAATCGGTTTAATTCATAATTTTCACAACCATTTGTTTCCCTTATGACAAAAAAAAAATACATATCATTCCAAAAACATCACTTCAGAAGGTATGGTATTTAAATTAAAAGCAACCTTTCAAATTGTTGATTAGTTTATTACTAATGTACGCTTTTTTGGCTAACACTTGATATAAATAATATCAACCTAAATAAAACTTTACGTCTGATATCGATTGCCAAGAAAAACGATGAATTCTTTTATTATTTTTTTTTTTAGATTGAAAAAAAAATATTTTAATTAAAATTTTTCAATTAATATTGAATTTTAAATAAATATAACGATTAGTTCAGGTATAATTATTTTATAAGAGACTTTTTATATCTTTGTATTTTATTGATAAATGTATTTATAAAAATAACTTTTCTACAAAGAATTTAATCTCTTTTTTTTCAATAACAGGGCAAAAATCGTTCCTCACACTACCGAAGTTAGACCCATTACAAAAGAGGACAAAAAAATTGATCTTTTGCTGTAAATTAAACGTTTCAATTAAAAAAAAAAGGCATCTGAAAGTTTTACTTTTTAAAGCTCAGAATCGGAATATATAGATGTCTCGTTTGCCCGTGGTAGTTCAACGTTAACGAATTCAAAAAAATTCAATTAACTTGTTTTGTTTTTTTCGTTCTTTTTTTACAAGGTGTCTGCTAGCGAGCCTCTGAACTTTATAAACAACAGAACGGCATACTTCACCATTGAAAAAACCCAATTCATTCCCTAGTTTTGATTATTTTTTCGTTAAGGTTGGAAAACCAATATGTCAATCGTTTCAAAAGTTTTCTCTTTGTCCTTCTAAACTAATCTTTTGATTGTGAAAATGTAATCATCAATATCATGAATATAATAATAATGGGAATTTATAAATATTGCTCATGCCTATTGAGTTGTGACTTTAATACTTACAAATAAAAGATATTAAGAAATATGAATCTATATCATAATGATTTGGGGCAATGGGAAAAATATATTTTAAAAGTACCCTTCAAAATTAAAGTGACATATTTAACTTTTACTCAATTCAAAACTCATATCCATTATCAAAATCAAATTATCAAACTTCAGATTTTGTGGGATGATAATAAAATCTCTTATTTTATGTTCTCACCATCACATGCCAACTGCTAACTTATACTTGAAACCCAATTACAATCGATTTCATAAATAACTATGGGAACATTTTAACTCATTCATAAATAACATACACTCGATACTCATAATAGATGTCAGTAGAAGAGGATCTGCATTTATGTTACGAAAGAAGCACAAAGCCTTCTAGGTTCTTTGACAAAGAAATATTTAACTTTTTCTAAAAAAGTTAATTACTTATGAACCGACGGGTAAGCTAAGAAGTAGACAGAGCTGCAGGCTGAAGAATAGTACCGAGACTGATCTTGTGGTATCGGGGTTTGATGGGTGTCAGTTGAAGAAGGTACCTATGCGGCGACTAGTCGTATAAGCATTGGGACACAAAATATAATAAAACATATACATTGAATCAAGATTTTGTTTTGAAAAGAGGAGTTCATAAGACAACAAACATAGAATGTAATCCTTCTCAGTCAACACATCCCGCTAAATCCTGATTTAGCGACTGCCTGGAATATTTACTTGAAACAGGGAGAGGAAACTTAAGTTAGTAAAATCGAACAACATTGAAAAAGTGGCAAAAATTGGAAACACTGTTATATTGGCATACGATTGTGAAAAAGCAAGCTAAAATGGGCTGCAAGAGAGAAAATTAATCAATGGTTTACGTTTTCAATTCTGCGTCTAAAAAATAATATATATAAAATAAGGCCTACAACTTTAAAATGAGGGACTTACCCTCCTGTTAGTTCTCTTCGAATGACTGTTGGGTTGTTGTGCAGTTCCTGGTGGGCTGGGTGCAGGTACCTTTCTGAAGGAGAGTTTGAATTCCTCGATTGGGGTGTAGCTGTTGACACTCCATGTGATATTATATGAGTCCTTAGACCTTCCGACTGCATGGCTTCTGAATACGGCAGGATTAGGTTTACCTGAAGGGGAAAAAAAGAGGTATTATAACAAAAAAATATTATAGAATGGAAAGAATCAAGATTATTTTTTAAAAATTTTTAAAATACTATATAAGAAGGATAAAATATTAATCAGAATAAGGAAAACGTTTGTTAGAATATATTTTAATCCTTCAATTACGACACCATTCTTCGAGGGCTGTGATATGGGATTGAAGAGTTTGGGATGTAATTAAAGGGTTGTTATCAACAGCGAGCGCGCATACGTCATCGGCATACGTGGTGAGGATAGTTTTAGGATTGGTTGGGATGCCTGCTGTATAGATTGTGTAGAGGATGGGACCGAGGATACTACCCTGAGGAACACCAGTGGACTGAAATAAGAGGGATGAATAGGAACCATTGTGGTTTACTTCTGTATAATGTATAATAATCTGTCAGTGAGAACGAATAATGAGAAAGTATGTAGGAGGTAGGAATTTACGGAGTTTGTAAAGCAGTTCCGGAGGCCAGACTCTCTCAAAAGCCTATTCCACATCGAAAAAGACTCGCAGTTACATTCCTCCAAAATTTTGTTAATTAAAAAAGTTACAAATTACATAGATCACCGAGCTTAGTAAAAATTTTAAAAAACAAATACCAAACTAACAAGAATTATAAATATTTTACACACTTAGTTCAACCATAAGTCACAATAAAATTTACCTTAAGGACTGGAGGGTAATCAGCTTGTAAGTAGAAGGGGTGGAATTAGGTGGGTAATTGTATTACTATTATTTGATTATTAGTTGGACAACTAAGTATAAATCATTCTGCTTAATGCACATATTGATGCAAAAAATAAATCTCTCTAGAGAAGGGGATTAATCAGTTTAATCAATACTTTCAAAGAATAGGTAATTTGAAACTAAATATTTCACAACTGTTCCTTGACTAAAGCAGGTTCTTTATTAATTATAACAGACAGAGAGTTTCCGAACTAAAATATTACCATTTGCAATATATTATGAAAGGTGTTCTAAAGATGGAAGGTAGCTAAAGAAGTTCAACTTGACTCCTTAGCATGAATAAGAAAGGTACAGCTGTCTGTTTCTACTCGAGATCACGGTTAGGAAGCAACTCGGAGAAAAACTATGGCAATGAAAAAAGGTAATAAATGTGAGAACGGAGCAACTGCTCTCTCATAACACCCTTAGAAAGAAAACACTTGATCAATTGTACTGCAAATTTAATTAAAGAGCTAAGGTTTTTTTTATCAATGAGCCTTTTTACAATTTAATAAAAGGTGTTTTATGAGGTCTAAAGTGTGAGAGTTGATTTTGATCAAGACTTTTCATCAATACGCTTAATAATGTTTAAATTTTTAAACGTATGAAAAGAACAAAAATCTTCAAATACGTGATATATTGAATGAAATATAAATGACTTTAGGTTGTAGATATATAAATGCAAATAATTGACTTAATTTCCACGAAACATATTTTTTAATCAAAGCGAATTTAACATTAATATGCCTTTGTAATATAGTGTCCTCTTATAGTGCAATTCAGTAGATCGTACATATATTCTTAAGTAATATTTACTAGTCTTCATTTATTTATTATCTGTATATTTATTAAAATAATTACTGATTAAATCAATGACGTTTCCAGATATTATTTCCCATCTTCAAAACTAAAGACATTTTATCTGTTCCTAAGCGTCATATATTCTATATTTATTTTAAAAAAATAATAAGTTGTAAAAAGAAATAAATAATTAAAAGTCAACATATAAACCTGGAACACTAAGGCCCGTGGGGATACTTAGGGGAGTTTTATTTCTAAAATCTCGATTAACAGCCAACAAAACGAAAAAAAAATTGTTAATAATAGCAATATGGTAGTAATATAAACCAGATTCAACAAATTATTTTTAATTCCATGTAACATGCTATTACATCGAATCTCAGAATTATAAAAAAAAAGTTTTGATAATCTTTTGTTTTCAAATTAGGTTCCCCTGAAATTGCGCAGCAGCACCAAGTGGGTATTCTCTCTTATTTTCCCCAATATCTCGTATAGTTACTTGATGTGTAGAGTTACCTACTCAGCTTATGTCAGAAATGAATAGAAAGTGGGTAATGAAAAAAAAAACTTATGAATTGTTTGATAAAATTCATTTTCGGTTTTTCCAGGCGTTCTCATACCCTTTATTAATATGTTAATATTAACCGATTAAAAGTGCCTTTTCTAATAAAACTACACATCCTTGATTTTCTCACTCTTCGTTCTTCTAATACGATATACGACAAGGATACTCGTTGAATGGGACATATCAATCGATTGATTTATATACATACTCCCATAATATTGTACATTATTAAGAGTACGTTGTACCCTTTCATTATTCATGTTATGTATTTTTGGCAATTGTCAATCACCATTATTCATTTAAACACAATTCCTTCACCTACTTACAATATATCTGCTGTTTTCATTTTTTTTAATCAAGCACAAATAAAATTTTACTGCTCACCTATCATTAATCAAATCTTATACCAATAATCAATTTGTTTCTATCATAAACCAGGATCTTAATAATTTTACACAGTAATTCTATGAAAACCTTCTGCTTCTCAAAATGAGAATATAACGCCTTACAAAACTCGGACTTTAACACTATCATTTAAAGATTTGTTGACAGTAATAACTTTTTGAACAAAACAATATTTTTAATTAATGACTGTTCCCAGGCTAAATCTATTAAAAGTCCTTCTGTGTTCAAGATTAGGTACGCTTATATCTTGATATAATAAAGAATCACTTTACTCGAGATGATTTGGAACATCGATTTTCCTGTCCTCCCGGGAAAACTTATGAGAATAACAAAAAGAATATGGAAATCCTGACTTTGAATATAACAGAGCCAAGGAGCTTGGTGGAAAACAGAGGTGTATCTCTGAGGTGCCAGAAAATCGTCTAAATAATTCATAAGGAAGAGAGCCTTTGAAAGTTTCAATTGGCATCCGAGAGCTGTATTCAAATGTGCGAGCCATGTCCTGGAATATATTCCCCCATAGAGGCCAATAGAGTAATAGATCTTCGGTTAGGGGAAGCCCTCTCCGTACCTGCGTCTTTTTTAGGGCTTTACTGTATTTGAAAGGAGAAAAGGCTTTATTTTAAGAATTTATGCCAATGGGGCACTTATCAATAGAAGTCCAAATGTTTTTGTATCTCACAAAATAATCTTGAAATAAAACCCATCAGTTTTCATCTTAAAATGAAGAATACGAATTTTCGATGCTAAACAGTGGAACCAAAATCCAAATTTCTGACGTAAATCCTGAAATTTACTATTCTGATATATTTATTTAATACCAGATCGGCCTGGTGGGTTTTAAATGGTTAGTGTAAGAGGTACATTTTTTTTAACAAGTGATTGGGGGGGATGGTATTGTCTCATACAAAAGACACTCCTAACTATATACAACGTTATAAATAAAAAAAAATAAAATAAATAGATTAAAATAATAATTCTTAATAAAATATAAAAGTTAAGTTAGTAGCAAAAACAAATGACATTTATGGATTTAACAAAATAAAGAATTGATTTCTAATGGAAAAATAAATATTGTGATATATTAAAGAAGAATCGGAAATAGATATTTTAAAAAATTTACAAACACATGGTAAGCTGCTATTTCCAAAATTCATCAAGATAATTCGATTATAATATCGGAATCCTGTATTGTGGCCTCATCTGAGTTATTAAGAAAAAGGAAAGAAAATACTGAATAATTCATTGTTTAATAAGCAGTAGGGCCGTCCGTAACTCAGTTAGTTAGGCACACCAATCTGCCAGATCTGCTGGCGGTGCCGGTTCGAATCCGGCCCGTGGCATTGTATTTTTTCATTGAGTGGCAGTCTCACAAAATGAAAAAACTTCAA
>NW_027114568.1:135022-155415 GCF_000696795.3 Halyomorpha halys
TTAATTTTATTTATATTTTTTTTTATAGAATTCTTATTAGCAAGATTCCTGGATCGTGTATCAGCGATTGAGAAAATCTGCAAGCCACCCAACGTGGGGAGAATTTTAACTGTCTCTGCAAACGCTTTCTAATCTGGTTTTGTTTAAATAAAAAAACATTTAAATTTACACTGTTTTCAAATTTTAGTCAATTAATAAACATATGTATTATAATATGTTTAATCATATACATACACTTTGTTTTCAAGAGTTAATATTCGTTTTACAACTAAGTAAAAGTTTTAAAGAGTTTGGATGATGCAAATATTTTATATTTGACATACACGCAGATATAAACATATATAAAGAGATGATGCATAGAACGATTAACTAAAAAAAAAAAATTAAACGGTAAAAATTGAAGTTTTATGTTTTACTTCTAGTTAAATAATAAATTTTCAAAATATAGTTGTTAACGCCATATATATGTATATGTATATTAATTAAAATGTAAATCTTTTTTTTTTGTTTTCTTTTAATCAGCTGTTAATAAATTTAACACATGACAAGTATGTTTTTGTTTTAAAAATAAAAGAAGAGTGTGTGAAGAATTTTTCTAATAATGAGTAATAGAGACAGTTGCTAGGGGTGATCATTGTTACGTCACCTAGCTACGGACCGACCATCTTGTTTGTTAGAGCAGTTGCGACTAATTAGTGGCCCTGATAGCGTCCTCAGCAGCCCTGTCTGCGTTTATAGTGTTATAGATTGGAGATTTGTGGCCATAGATCAGTCGCCCCGTCGACATCGTCGCCCATGTACACTCGCCCAGTCGAGTAGCCAACTTACAGTCGCCCAGTCGCTGTACTTGTTACCTGACCTTTCTGGATGAGATCTTCGGAGCGGTTTGCTGTGTGGGCCCACCTACGTTAAGAACAGAACGTCGTCCCCGACCTTTTCGGTACGAACTGCAAGACCCCGACCCATCGGAGTTCATCAGTTGTAATTAGCCATTTTTTTTTGTAATTTGTTCTCATAGGGAGTATTTTTTTTGTTATTAAAAGGTTTCTTTGTTTTCAATTTAATTTATGTATAATTTATGTCTTTTAAGTTAATTTACGAATAAATGTTTTGTCCGAGCCAGTGTTTATTTTTTTTAGTTAAGCTTTCCAACAAGGAGACTATGTCGATTTGAGGTGGCTTAACAATAGTATTTATGTAAAAAATATTTTAAAATCCTTATACTACTGACAATTTGTCCAATCATAAAATATTTAATGGCAAAAATTAGAATGCAGAAAAACTGGAGCCAAAGAATTTTGGAACATAAATTGATTTTTCTCAGAAAAATGAACTGGTCAATTCATTTGGTGAAAGGAAAATAATAATTCTTGTTCAAAAATAAAATAGTGTTTGGATGAAACTAACTTTATCCCTTTAAAAAAATATATATTAACATAAAAAGTACAAAATGAATCCTATGACATAAATTGTTTTTTAAATAATTCTTCGTTTTCATCATAATCCTCACTCTGATAGGTTTCTGTTTTTTCCACCTTCGCTGCCATTTTCAAGCCCTTGTAACAGCAACGTTAGAGGTTTCGTTATTCGACAGTCCATCGAATCCTTTTTCCCCCCCCCGGTTTGATAGGTAGTTTTCCGTAAGCAAGATTATTTAGAAGAGAAAGGGGACCTCCTTGTTCCATATTTATTGTTTAAATCTCCGAGCTTACCCTTTTATTTTATTTTTCTTCTTTTTAACTTGGCTGTAGCTGTACTGTTTAGGGCAGTGAATTTTTTATAAAATATAATAATTAAACTAACTGAAAAAATTCATATCAAGATTTCAATTGCATTCATTTAATAGGCTTTTAATTTCTAGAAATGGTCTGTATTGTATTCCTAATCAGCTTAGGTGATTGGTTATTTGATTTCTAATATTGTTTCTACAATTCTTACTTTTCACTTTTAATAATTATGCAATGGACGGACATTGAACAGCTTTATACTTTTTGCAACTTCAATAAGTTCCTTTAAAGTGCCCTTTTTAAAGTCTCCTCTTTTTGATTGTTAATTTACATTCACTGTCGTAATATAGAAGGCACAGCAAGGTTTATTCGGAAAATCACATACTGGGAATTATAAGTTTCTTTCTCAGGCGTGAATGGACTCGAACCATTCTTCTCCAGCATATTATTTACTATGACTATAATAATTTTACCCAGAATCAATATGACTACCCAATATTACAAATACTTATCATTCCTCACAAGATAGAACCTCAATATATGTTTTCATAAAACTGAACTAAAGGCATACTTCATTTACTAGACTTATTCTTATTATTTGAATTTTAGGATAATTCATTACATTAAAAAAAAATTAAATACTGCAATTTTAATTTACCAGATAGCTCAAGGAACTGTTTCGTCTTTCCGATCTGATTGTCAGCAAGGCAAGAGTAGTTCCCGAAGTCAGACGATTGAACTTTTCTTATGATGAGTGTATGCCTGCTTCCTCTTACCTCCATGATTCTTCGTTCAGTCGTGTCCAGTCTAAGAGTATCTCGGTACCAAATCACCTTAAAAAAAAAAAAAATCAATTAATTTCTTCATAAAATACGTACTGAATTTGCTAAGACTTCGAAAAGCGGGGAAATAGAAAAAAATCGTTAAAAAACAAATTTGTTATACAGAACAGTAAAATGTGAGGAATCTTTAGTTAATCTTAAATGATGCTAAGAAAAACTCAGCACACATTTTATGTGAAATTTGACAGCAATAAAAAAGTTAATAGAGCTTCTTTCAGTTAGTTATGAAGACGATATACATATACCTACTTAAGCTATTCCTTAACATAGATTTCCAGCTTCCCTGAGAAATTATTCTAGCGCTCCTCTAGGTGCTAGATAATCCAATTCGTAATGGGTAAATCGTCTGCTTAATCTAAATGCTATCTTTTCCGAAATTAGATTGTACCTCCACTTTTTGATTTTATGTTTCTCATACCTGCTTCTAAAGTAAGGTAGAACATCACTGTGGACAGTGGACCTCTTAGTCTAAGGTTATATGGAAGAAGACATTAGCAAAAACAATGGTTCTCCAAGGATTGTAGAGCCAAGAAAAGAACCAATAAGCTTTAACCTTTCCATATAATTAGTCCGCAAAATTAGCATATATGTATACAAACAAGTTAATGACCAAGTGTATATAAATATTAATTAATAACCAAATTTTAGAACGAATTGATAAAATAAAATGCATTTTAAGGCTAAAGAAGGGGGGGGGGATAAATAGAAGAAACTTGCCAGACGAATCAATTAATTATGTACTCACTTGTGAAAACCCTTTGTATCGATGCCTATTATCATCACCTAACGCGGACTCAAGCTTACTAGTGTAGTAATATTGAAATGAGATGGGTTCATCAAATAGGAAATAAATTAGATGAAACTGGCTTTGAATCAGATATATAAAAGCCAGTACTAGTGCAACCCATGGAGGTTCCCGGGTTCAGTATTTGGTAAGGAAGTACTATTCTTGGACCAACGGTAGTATAAGGAGGTGATTTAGTCAAAATCATGCTCATTTGTCAGGTTTTTCCCTAATAAAGGGTACCCACTTTATTAGATGCTAGGAATGCCCTGCTGTGGCACCGACTCCACGGTCGATTTACCACTGATATCACAGAATAAAAAATTAATCACCACAGCCGGACTCGAAATTGGACGAGCAAGATAGGATCATAGTCCCTTACTCTCTAACCTACTCCGCTCCACAATTGTAAAACTATTATAGCCTAATATTGAAATTACTAATTTTAAGTATTAGTTAAAATAACAGTTACTTTTGTGTGATTATCAGTTGCTATTTCTAATTTTAATAAGATAGAGGGATGAGTCTTACTGATTACCATTAACGAGGTGTATTTTTTTTTTTTTTTTTTTTTTTTAATACGCCAAAGGAGGCATTTCTGCCATTCTGTTTCGTAAAGCCCAGTATAGTTTAGCTCTGCCGATGTAACTCCCGTCTGTAGTCAAGTCCGCCGTTGCCGCACAGGCAAATATGTGATCGCCAGTCATCTCACCAACTCCATACAGGACGCAGTCCGAAGGTTCAGTCACTCCTATTCTCTTCAGGTGGTGCCACAAATAGTCATGTCCAGTAGCCAACCTGAAGCATGCCACTCAAGTCAAAGGAGGGCGCCTCTTAGGATCTAGCAATGCCGCCCAGTTCTTGCCCCCACATTCTCCTCTACTCCCTTCCTCTGCCCTTTCAATGATGGCGCATCGGGCCATTTCTTTCGCTATGTCCATAGTGATAGGGAGAAGCGGCTGTGGTTGGCTAGCCCCTAACCGTGCAAGTCGATCCCCTCCTCATGCAGCAATGGGCTGGAATCCACTGCATTACCAATACTTTAAGTAATTCTCTTTTACATTCTATGAATTTCCGGCATGCGAGAATTCTAGGGTTAGTTGAGGGACGTTCAGACGCTATTGCCAGCAGTGCTGCCCTAGAATCCGACAGCAGAACTATCTTCTTTGCGCAGGCGTGAGTAATCTTTTCTAAAGCTAAAGTAATTGCAGCTACCTCTCCATCAAAATTGGTAGCGTTTGCTGCAGCAGGGCTGACAGTTGGAACAGGCTACTATAGACACCTGCACCCACATTTTTATTTGCCTCTAGTATAAATACTACTACTTGTAATATGAAAAACTTTATTTATAATATTTTAATAATACTGTTTGATTTTTGTTATATATAAGTGGTTGCTTCTGTATTAAGTTAAGGTGGTGCTCGGGGTTGCGGTCAAATATTAAAATATAAAACGAAAAATCAAAGTACTAATTAAGATAATAAAAAAATTACAAGTGTTAACTATTTATTAAATGTGGACCTAAATTGATGTCAATCCAGATTGACATGACAGTCGTTAAAAAGACGATTTTTTTTCCCACTAAGTAAACACTTTTCAACGACATACGCATACCTAAAACCAAAATTTCTTTTGTTTTAAATTTGTAAATTGAACTATATCTAATCCTTTGTAATCGAAGGATCGATACTAAACCACCTTTCACGAAACAAATATTTGTAGCAATATATTGGTGAAGTTACTTTTTATCCTCTTAAGAGACAAAAATTAAATAAATAGTAATAATGTGAAGGCAGAAACAAAATAAAGAAAGGATTGACAAGAACCCTCTTGTGAGAGGAACTGAGAGCTGCAGGAATTCCGGGCATTCCTGCAGAGATGAGATCGACATATCTGGAAGACTATGTTCGAATTCTTTTCCAGAGCGGTATTTCTAAATTTAATTTCATCGAAACTTCATCTTAATACAGATCCGAGAGACAAGAATCAGACCCAAGAATATTTATCGTAGAAGGGCCGAGAACACAATATTGTGGGAATGCAGCGCTCCTTGAGGGAAATTAATAGATAAATTCTTGATTCAGACGTTATTAATTTGTTATAATATAAAATAAAATGTAAAATATGTAACCATAAAAAAAGGAAAAGTTTTTTATTTATTTCCTATCAAAATATTTATAAAATAAGTATCAGAAAGTGTATCTTTGTTTCAATTTTCTGTGTTCTGATAGCTTTGATCGTCCATTCAGTGCTTCATTCGTTATTTATTTCGATAACTCTACACTCCCATTAGTCACCCACACATAATAAAGTAATATGTTTAGAGAAGTACTAACGGAGAGAGTACGTTGGTACGAAAAGTGATGCCAAAAAGACGGGCTTTATAATGGGGAATAGGAGAAGAACAAGAACTAATTAATTTCTACCTTCTGTTTCAGTTTATTAGCGGACATTCTTATTTACCTCAATATAAACCTGAGAACTTTTTTGGCTTCATTTTTCCTTTGAATGAGAATAACCCTGCAACTACCCTGCTCATATGCAAGTATGTAACGAATTTTGGAAAGAACGGCTCAACCTATTTTCAATTTCAATACCTTAGATCATTCAATGAGATCTCGTAAATGTCTTAAGGCCAAAATTACATCCCATAAGACGCATCGAGTTATTTCTATGGCCGGTATTTTAACTTTTAGATAAAATTTTTATATTTAGGTTTTTATTTTATTCTCACTATTATAATTATTATTATTATTATTTTTTATATCATAAAACCGGTCCTTTATGCAAATGTGACCAAAATAATTAATTACAAATTACAAACCAGTTTTACAGAAGTGAAGATGGCCAAACAATGCCGATGAGATGAATATTACACGAATAAAGAAAAAAATTAAAATTTTTTATTATAGTAGTATTTTTAGTATACAATAGTTTGTAAATAAAATTAAAAATAAGACAGAAAAAAATTATTGTCAGTCGAAGGTTCCTAGGAATCCTAAGGTTCTCAAATATAATTTTGTTCAGGTGGACGAGGAATTAGAATTTAAAGGAAAACGCTGAAATATTCCATTCACAATGAAACCGTGGAACAATATGTAACAAACTTTGCTTATAGAAGAGATTAATCATTCCACGTGATAGGTGAAGTACGATGCGAATACAAAAATGTAATTTAAGGTGGACGTTAAAATTTATGACCAACTTTTCCCAGTCCAGCTATAGGAGGAGAGATAAGGATTAATTAAACAAGTGAAATTCTTTGAATGTGTTCAAATTATCCACATAAAATCCATTAATAATATTTTTAAACATTTTTTGAAACCAGAATTTAAAAAGTATTAAGAGGGTGCTTTGCGCGCATCAAACAACTTTAGTAGGCGAAAATTTTAAGCAGATTTTTTTTTTTTTACTTTTCTGTTGGTAAGTAAATTTGATTTCTTAATGTGGAAAAAACAAATCTCAACCTTTGCATGCTTGAAATACACAATTTAACAAAAGATTACAAAGTTGTGAATTTATTGAAGTTATGGAATAGGGTCGAGGGAGATTGGACATACTCCGGTGTTTACAATTTCCAAATTTCTGTCTTTATACTCATTTAAGACGGATCGTGTAAAAACCATACTGTTCATGCGTCTGCCAGATATAATATTCTTAAACCTTTTATGTCATGCGTTTATCATCACTCTAAAGTGCATTATATGACTTAACATATATATGTTATATTTAATTATATTATAAATATATTTGACTTTCCAGCGTTTACATTACGAATCTATGCTATTATATATTTCTGAAAATGTCTTTTCAATCTGAGAAAAGTATTTCTTCTTGTATCATTAGTTTATAATCAAATTCTTTCATGCTTTATATTTATCAATTTAATTATTTATTTCTTAACAGTGACTTAATAATTTCAAATAAACAAAATTAATGGTATTTTAGAACAAGCCATTCTTAAAATTTAATATTTAAACCCTATCAGATTGTTTCAATGGAGATTAAACGACTTATATGAAGTCTATTTAATCTTAGTTTGAAGTACCGAGTTTAATAATAATTAAGAGGGTAGTTTGAAAAGTTCTCTTAATCACCGTTAGAAGTCAGTGCTAGAGCAACGAGGTTCCCGCGCAATGATCACATATCCTTTGTGAGTGAAGACGTGGCGTGAGTTGTAGTGAGTTGACGACTATTTGTTGTTGTTTTATGCGTAGTGGTGTGTGACAATGGAAAAAACTGATATTCAAGCAGTGATTAAGTACTAAGGAAAGGAATGAATTCAAAGGAAATCCATGCCGACTTTCAGAACAATATGGGGGACTCGGTTCCTTCATATTCAACTGTTGCCAAGTGGACCAGCGAGTTTTAATTTGGTCGAGAGAGCATAGATATTGATCCGCGTAGTGGACGGCCAAAACGTGCTTCAACCCCAGAATTTATCGCAAAAGTGTATAAAAAGGTCATGGAGGATCGTCGACCGAAAGTGCGCGAGTTCCCCAGATTTGAGGACATTTTAGACAGGCTGGGCGGGGCGACGGTATTCAGCACACTGGATTTGAAGGCTTGGTATCATCAAATTAAAATGCACCCTAATGATCAAGATAAGACAGCATTCACTTTTGAAAGGGGTTTCTATGAGCTTACAACGATTCCATTTGGCCTCAAAAATGCACCCATAAATTTTCAGTGGCTGATGGACGCAGGAATTGACGAATACGTGGATGGATGACCTCCTTGTGTTTAGTAAGGACGAGGTTGAACACGTCCAACACTTGAATAGTGTGTTCTAGAGAATAAGACATTGTGGGCTCAAATTAACGGGGGGAAAGTTGGCGCTGGTGCAGGAACAGATAAAAGTTTTGGGTCACACGATTTCTAGAGAGGTAGTAAAACCAGACGCGGATAAAGTTTCAGCTATTCAGAAAATGGCGATACCTAGTGACATAAATGGAATTCGGAGGTTGTTGGGGACTCTAACTATTGGGAGTATTAGAGAACCTAAAAAACGCAGGACAGTTCATATTGAACAACTTAAAGCCCCAATAACCGAAACATCTGCGCAAGAGTAATCCGGAATGTCCTCATCTGGTATTTAATTTTTGTTCAATTTATCTTTGATTATGGCAATGTACTGAATAAATTACGTAGCATTTTTTTTTAATTCTATAAATTCATGATTTTATTTTTGTTTTGCTTTACTTTTTGTTTGTAATAAGAGTTTATGAGGAATGACAATCTTTTGTTTTGTTTATTGTATATACTTTATTGTAAATAGTTGTTGATGTATTTTATATTAATTTATTGTATAGTTGAAGTTTATGAGGATTGTTCGTAAACTGGGGGGGGGGGAGTTACAGCCTTAGTCAGCTGTTACTCCGATGTCAGCTGAATGAGGAGATCAGCTGATTGAATGTATATAAAGAGATGTAACTAACCCAATAAAGCTGTTGTTGAAAATGTTACAACAGTTCACAAGTGTTAGATCTTATTCCTTCTTCCCTTTTTTTGACATTTTTGCTTTCGCTGATACTTAACTTATATATATATATATGTTTTGGTGGGTCTTGAGGACCATTCAATAGATTATTTGTAATTATACATCTTTTGGCTGTATTATAACAAAGTAATTATTGACTGATCTTCAAGACGCACCAAAAAAAATGTGTACATATACTCGTGAATGTACTGAACCCAATAAAGCCAGTCTCTTACAGAAGTTCAAGCTGGTCATATCTCAAGCCCTTTTCTCTTCTTTTTTTTAAGATTTTGCTCTCACTGATATTGAAGTTATAAGAAATAAATGGTGCTGACCAGATAACTTTTAAGTCATTAGACAAGAACGAACGAACACAAAGACACTTGAGAGACATTATTATTTGTACTCCAGAGATCTTAAAATGTGAATTCTTCTCAAAACTCTAATTAAAAATCACAGAACTTATATGAACTAATTACATCAGACGTGATATTCAAGTAAAAGTAAAAATAGGATAGGTTCCTTGGAGAATTCCACGCAATTGCCTAATGGAATAATTCCTCAACACCTTAAACGATTTTAAAGAAAAAATACTGATTTTTAAATTTAAAAAATAATAATTGTTAGAAAAAATCACCATGACAAAGGAATCCTGTTAACAGGAAGATAATAAATCTGAAAGGAATATTTAAGGCAATTATATTAAGTAATTCTTGAATCTAGGAATTTAATCGGAGGAACAGCCTTTTTTAAGGAATAACTTCAAGTGTAATGAGGCACACAAAGGCTCAGTCTTCTAGAGAAAAAAAAACCGAGGTCAGAAGTAAGTTTCATTATGATGTCACTTTTTTTTTTTTATTAATCTTCAAAGCGTTTCTATTCTGAATAAACTTTCTCATATTTTTTTTTTAAAGATAAGTATTTTAAATTAGCTTCTTCTCAGAAAGGAGTGCTGTTGTTCTTAGTTTCATTCCAACTTCACTTTAAACAAAAATGTAATAAATAAATAAAATCCTTTATATTGTAAATAATCGTAACTTTTATTGTTTACAACATTACGATTGATAGGCTTCTAGTTTTTTAGAACTATCCTGTGATGGTTTAGTTATCTTTATTATGAATTATTGTTGTGGCAATTATAAATATCATCGAAAAGGATTGAGACAGGAGGAAAATAAAAAGAACAGCTCTATCGGGAAATAAGATGTGTAGAATATTTCGTAATACGAAATAGATTAATAACATGAAACATACCAATTACAAATCTCAACCAAAAATTACCGGAAAGGTGTGAATCCCGGGCGATATACCTCATGGTAACTCTTAGTAGGCCAATTAAAAACCTTAATACGAAGTTTCATCAAAATCGGCCAAAATGCACTTTCTTAAATGCTTCAGCCTCCAACCATTACTACAAAGATGTTCGGAAGCCGACAGTTGTTTTCTTTGTCAATGTGAAATATTTGTGTCAATTATTGTACAATCACACACCAAACCCCATGAAACCAAACAGTAACACTGTTCGTGAATGTACATCGTAAAAATTATACACAAATTTCCTTCAGTAAGCGTGTGTTAATTTAACTATTCAAAAATAAAACTAATGAGTACAGTTTGAATGAATTTAAAACCACATATATGAATAATGGATACAACAAAATATATGAGGAATTGTAGAAGTGGCATTGATCTGAGATGAATATAACAGAATAAATTTTAACATGAAGAAAAATTTAAGTACCCCTGATAAATATTATTATTGTTTGAACTGTGGTACTGTTTTACTTGGGGGATTCCTCCAATAACGTGTTGGAAGAGTCAAAATATAGACTAGTTTTCCACCTTTATTAAAATATTTTATTTTTCCCAAATATGCTATAAAATATTTTTTCATTAATAAATAATTTATAAAAAATATTTATTGACTATCAGGTTGGAATTTTAATAGGAAAAACACTATACATAGTGACTGTAAAATGATTTATTTTTAATTATAATACTAATAGTAATTATCTTTATTTGTTCTGGGAATAATCTTTATTTAGAACAATACAACAGTTATTGAAAATTAGGTATTAGTGCCTTAGAGTTGAGTACAAAACAGAAAAAATTAAATAATAAAGATCTAAGTGTCTCTACTAATAACAAGTAAGAAAAAAGTGAAGTAATAATAATTGAAAAAAAAACAACAGTAAAGTCTATATAAGTACAACCTCTAAATAAATATCATAGACATCCAATAATGTTTTGCTTTGAATGTAAAAATAAATATAAAAAAAACAAATAAAATAAAACCATCAATCATAAAATAAAATAAAAAATAAACTAATGATAATTAACAAGTAATAGCAATTAAGGTTTATATACATAATTATAAATTTTCAATAAAAATTTGGAACCGATGTGAAAGAAAAAAAAACTTTTTTAGAAACTTTATTTTACTTGAATAATGACGAGATAACATGAGGGCTTTAACAGGTATATATCAAGCATGAAATATTTGAATCATATATATAAATACATATTTGGACTCCAAATTATTGGAGATCTCCTCTTCCTCTACCCCCTCAATAGCGATACCTCTGCTACTTTATGTGTGAGCATAGTAAGATAGAATAGTCCTGGACTATCTTTTCGTCTAGGCTGAATGTGATTTTATGTTTTTGTCTTGATGATATCTGAACAGACAGAACGTTTGCCGGTTAGTTCTTAAGCGATATTTCTAATAACGAAGACTGTTGCTATGAAAAATCACTAATAATGTAAAATATTAAAAAAATACTTTTTAAATTTAACTTACAATTTTCTGGTATTAAGTGTAATTTTTTCCATTAAATAAATTGTAACTAAAATAAAAACATTATTCCTTGACGAGCATTTGATGGTTGATAATAAAAAAGTATAAAATCGGAATATAAACATTAATTTAAAATGTATGTTTCTTGAAGGCGGAATAATCCCAATGTGAAAGAGAGCATTAATTCTTCGTTGTAGGCTGGAAGGAGGATGTACCTAGAGAGCAGGGAGCACTTACGCCTCACCTCGCTACACATAATCCCAGACCCTCTTCACATCTTTTTCTTCTTTCCACTCAGGGACGTTCATCTCCAACTCCAGGGTAAGCAGAAAATAACAGGGGCTCTCTGGTAGTCTGTCAATGGGAGAATCTATTCTACATATAAGAGTTATTTTAATAAATCCGGGAGGAAATGATAAAAATACAATAAGTTACAACTAAATATTTAATTCCCGAAAACTTTTTTTTTATTTATTTTTTAATGTGAATTACAACTGTACAAATTATAAATACAATAAGTAAATGTGTTGTATGTTTCATTTACACTTGAAAATCTTGGGAAGGAACCACCCATTTGTTGTACATCAAGCATTAATTTAAATTAGAAGGTCACGTGGCCATCTTATTTGAGACGCCTCGGGGAATTATCAGGAATTGCTAAGGATGAGAGATTAAAAATTTATGGGTTAGGATGGGTAAGGAGTTTGGAATTAAAAGACGCATATCTGTTTTGGGCCAAATCTGCAATGAATGGGATGTTAAGGACTTTGTGGATGAGTTTATTTGTGACGTAATAAGGAGCATCAAGGATTTTGGATTGTACCGGAAAACTTAAAAATTTTCCTCCATCTACACAAATATGAGCGCATGAAATGATAATGTTCATGATAATTTTCAAATGAAGTGATAATGATAATGAAAAGTTTTGATGATCATTCTAGCATTACCTGAGACTTTTAGATCTCCAAAGCACTGCACGGAAAACTAGTAAAACTATACACAAGACACAAAAAGAAACAGGCAAGAAAACAACGCTACTGTTTGTTCCATACCCATAGGCACAAATAGAAATGGGCGTAAAAAAAGTTTTTTTTTTAATCTACGTCTATAAATAAATAGACGAAGGAGATGGAAAGTTGTAACAAAGTGTGGGAAAGAATACTATTAAATCTACTCTATCCAATTAAAAACTACTTGTTTGGCCATTTCCAAAAAGAACTTCGAAGAGATTTTTCATAATATATAGATTAAGAATTGGACACTCAAATCTGAGGAATTTCTTTCTCTGCTTTTAGAGTTGCACTAACCAACTCTCAAAACTTGAAGCAAAGCACCTCTAATTGTTGAAGACACTGTTTGAATACCTAAAGTACCAGAAAGAAATAATCTATCATAATAATGAAATTACCACTCCATTTAAAGCGCAATAAAAGTTGAATAGCTGAAGAACACGAAATCAATCCTTTGAATTAAAGAAGAACAGTCATGTTTAAGGCCCTGGCAACTGAAAAAAATGAATACTTAGGTTTTCCAAATACCGACATTAATTTGTGGACGATGCCTTAATTACTTTTTTTAGTTTAAAAAATCTCGTAAGTTTATAAGTTTGATAAAAATTAGATTATTGTTTTTTAGAACTTATAGGGTTTAACTTTAAGTTTAGGTTTAGGAGGTGATGGTAGCAGCATGACAGCGCGGTAAATAACCCAAAGATTGTGAGTTCGAGCACCGGCCCTGACCGGGATTTTTTCAAGCATACATTTTTCAAGTACATAATACTTACTAACAGCCTCCCTCCGCGAGGCCTTGGATCTCCATGGTCTGTCGTGCCAGATTAAGAAGATGTAAACATCTTAAGATTTAACATCATTTTTAGAGTTTTAAAAGATATTTTTCTACTGCGTACAGTAACTTAATACAATAAAAAACCATCTATATTTTTATTTATTAGTCTATATGTTCAAAAGTGTTTAACAAAAATTTGGGGATTTTATCATCTCAGAGTGAATACATAGTGTACTTGAAATTCTATAAAATTAAATTTAATTAGATTTAGTTTTTCGGGAGAACAAAAATAGGCTAATAAGAGCATTCGTTGTTTATAGACGTAATAGAGAAAAATATAAGGTACCCTTCAGATTGAATTTTTTTTTTTTAAATATAAATAATTTTAAATTTTGTTGATCTTATCAGAATAGTATTAATACTATTAATTGAATAGAATTAATTTTGCCAAATTTCATCTAAATCTGAGGGGGCATCATGATCGAGTAATTTTACATGGAGGAGACAGTTAAAAACCTTTTTTAGAGAGAGCTTTTTTAATGCTAATAGGACAGAAGATAAATATAATTTTGTTTTTGTCATGTATGTCAAAACGAATAAGCTGTGAGAGTGATATGATATTTTTAAAGAACAATTTTTCTGGTAATTATTATATGATTGCCAATCCTACCGTTGAGAATTTTATTTTAAACTGATTTCAGAGAATCCGAACAAATATAGCGCTTAAGAGGAAAATGAAAGGGCATTGAGTTGACTTGACAATCTCGTTCCATCTGCCTCCATCCCCAATACTTTGACATTTTGGCTCGATAAGGAAGACTATTTAATTTTGTTCGGCGAGCTATCGATCGTGAATTACGAATTAATTTCATCAGGCTATACATCTCATAAACATAGCATAAGAATCATTAACTCAAGTAACTTAAATTAAGTAAATAATCAGTCCCATGATTAAAAAATAAATTTTATTTTAACTTAAAACTTCCATTCCCATGTAATGGCGGCCGTCTATTAGATACCAAAAAATAACAGTAACAGTAATATATTAAATTATTATAAATTTATCGATTTCATTTTTGTTACAACTTATGAAGAGGTAACTATTATTTTTATGAGAAATGAGTTTACGACGGTTTTATCTGATTTTTGGATGGTAGTTATGATAATAAAGGTAAAGCAGAAGAGAATAAATTTAAAATGAGTTTAAATGTTTCAAAATCGTCGTTCAATTAATTATATGCGTAGTATGTAATTTTTCCAAGACTATGCAAGCTCGTAAACCTCTATAATAATCACTGAATACTTACAGAAAGTGAAGATTCCAGTTTTTTACTTGCTCACAGTCAAATATATTATATATTAATCCTATACATCTTTGCAGAATAATTTATGTAAACGTGTTAGGTATTGTTATTCTTCTTCTAGGTACCTAAATGAGTTTGAAATTAAAACAAATTTGAGTTTTTAAAATTAAAATTTTTCAGTTTTATCCATTCTCTTTATTTATAGAGTATTAATAATTGAAAAGATTTATTTCAGGCAAATTTTGTTAAAATAAGCTTAATAAAAAAAATATTTATTAGAATTCAAAAGAAAAATCAGTGTGTTCGGTATTTATTTTTTTTGCTAGATGTTTTAGATTTCGTACAGCACACGTGGATTGTTTTATAATAAATTTAACGATTGATTTAACCTGGTTTTCATTAAAAACTACCGCACTAAATGTAGAATGTTATTTACCACAAGTTGCCCAAAGTGGTTCCCTCTTCATAAGTACTCTAAATCTTTAATATATCAAAATCTTCAAGTATTTAATGGTTTCGTAGATATCTAATCATATTCTTGTGGTATTATGAGTGCGATTATAGTTGTATAGTTGGTGCTTGAAATGTGATGAAATCATTTAAATACTCTTATCTCCACGATAAAAATCCAGGAACTATGTTATACACAGTGATGCCGAAGAATATTTACTAGCCAATTAAATAATTTCAAATACTGCTCTTACAGTAAAATGTATAGGGTACCATGAAAAGTTTTTCAAACCGTTCATTATAGTTTTTATTATCCATTAGAGACAATATTTTTTTTTTTTCCTTTTGGTCACCTTAGGTGAAAATACTGTTAGCCATAAATTCAACAACTCATTTATAATAAGGGAGGGAGGTGGGGGAAGATTAGGGATAATGTGCTCGTTAGGGCCTCCTGGGGACCTGGGGCCGTAATTAACGCCCCTTTCGAGATACGGCCCTTCTACCTGCGACTGGGCTCCTTCTGGCTCTAGGGAATCTTGAGCTTTCCCTGTCTGAAGCTAATGTTAACAAACTAAGATTTTAAAATAAGAATTTTGATGTTAATTGGTCGAAGATCCTAATTATAATAAAATTAGGTAAGAAGTGGAAAAGGTAGTACTAAATATAAACATCGAACCTAAATTGAAATAGTTAATAGGAAAACGCTTCCCGTAGTGATATGAATTAAATTGTTTTGTTTTTTTTTTCTTTTTTTTCCGAACCCTCTAAAGCAGAAATAAAAATTGAAGTAGTAAGTGTATTACTGTGAAAAAGAAAAGTAATTCGTGTTGTATCTTACCTTTTACTACCTTTGGTATTTTAAGGTTACCTGTTATGTTTAATGTTATATATGAGCTATCCATTCTAAAAAGGAGCTATTTTAAGTCCGGAGGTGAGGGGCCTCCTTGTGTTATATCGCATATAAGATAAAAATAAAAACATTAATTAATAAAGACGATAGATAATGGTGAAATAATAAGAAAACAGTCAGAAGTCGAAAAGAAGTGTGCGGGTGGGGGTGGGGGTGCATCATAAGATGGAGTTATGAGGTGATGTTAATAGGGTTTTTGGAACCTTTCCTGCCCTGCCACCTCGCAGGAAGGGGGGATGGAGTGATAGACTGGAATACTGGATTAAATGAAGCAGGGAGACTGTCAAAGAATTTAATGTGTCTCCGTGTGATGTGTTGTTGTACAGTTTCTAACTGTAGTTTTTTATGAATATGTGTCATGTTACGTCTTTCCAGAGATGTCCCTCGACATATCTTCTGTAGTGTGCTGTATTGTAGTGATTTCAGGGTTGTTGGGTAAAGATAGTGTAGTAGTGGTGCGCCGTGTAGGAGTGATGGTCGTAGTATTACTTTGTAGATGAGTAATTTGAGTCTGAGTGACAGCCCTGGTGAGTAGGCTGCTTAGAGTAGGCCTACTCTAAATTGATTAGAGTAGGCTTTTAATTATTTATTCTTCGTGGTTTTCCGCTGTTCGATCTAAATACCACTCAAATCTTTGATTATTTAAAGTAAATTGAGATGTATTAATCTATTTAAAAATAATTTAAATTTCAATTTATTTTATTTATTGTTTTCTAATATACTTATTATTATTTTTTTTTATTTACCTATTTTTTTTTCAAATGATTATTTTTTTTCTGATACCAGTATTGAAAATGGAATATTAATTCTTATTAGAAACTTATAATAATTTAAACATTCATACAACTGTGTCGCTGCTTTGCTGTGAATTGCTTTTATGACAAATTAAAATATATATAATTAAATAAAACATGCATCTGAATTCGAGATTAATATTGCATGTGAGATGTACCTCTGACGAGAAAGTCTTTCCAGGATACTTTCCCTGTCGACTATCCCTATTAAGTTACTTTTTTTTAAATTTTATTTTCAAATCCTCTTTATTGATATATAATTACAATTACAAATATATGATAATACAGAGTATATATACATATTACATACTGACTTTGTTTGCCGTATGGCAGTATAAATTGAGTTACAGGGGCCGCTGAAGGCGGTTTAACATTGGTAACATACTAGTCGGGGGCTAGCATAGAATGGAGAGGGACCATTCCGGGTGGTGGTGGTGGTGGTGTGATGACCTCAAGCTGCAGAGCCCGAAGTCCTTCCCTCGGCGAGGACGTCTACTAAGGGGACAGTGCTTTGCCACCTCCCAGGTCTTGGTGGAGGGGCGATATCTCTAAAAAGCGGGTTGGCACAGGCCTTAAGCCCATCAAAAAATTTGATGTGCCTTCGGCCTATATACTCCGGCACTGAGGGTAGCTGGAGTTCCTGGTGGATGGTGGTGTTTCTGGCCCTCTGTAGTATAGTTCCACGGACGATTCGCCGGAGGACGGAATTCTGATAACTCTGCAGCTTTTCAAGCGTTGTTTTGTAGAGGTGACGCAGGAGTGGTGCACCATAGAGCAGAATCGGTTGGATTATAGCCTTGTAGATTTGCAGCTTCAGCCTTAGTGAGAGTTGTGGGGATTTCAGGAGATGGTAGACCCTGTAGCTCTTCTGGCGGGCCAGCTTAAGTCTCTCCCCAACGTGACTGGAGAAGGTGAGGTGCCTATCCAATGTGACGCCCAGGAAGAGAATGGAGGTGGAGACCCGCTGGTCGACTTCATCTACTTTGAATGTGGTAGGCAGTGGTTTCTTTCCTGTTTGGAACGACATCACTATGGCGTCCGTCTTTCCAAGGTTTACCCTAATCCCAATACTTTTAAGGGCATCAGCGATGGTGGCTGCAGCGTCTTGAGCATGGGTTAGAGCTGTTTTTGCATTAATGCTGGAGGCGTAGATGCCGATGTCGTCGGCATAGGCTGCTTCCACTGCCTTTGGGTGCTCGATGCCTACCACAGGTGCCGTAAAGACGACAAACAGCACTGGACCCAGCACCGATCCCTGTGGCACTCCCCAGGTGGTGGGGACTGGAGAGGAAAGACTTTCGCCAACCCGTACGACGAGGGACCTTCCACTGAGGTAGCTTCGGATGAGTCGGCATAGGGCGGCTGGAAACTTGAATTCTTCCAGTTGGTGGAGTAGGAGCGGGTGGGAAACACTCTCAAAGGCTTGGCTGCAATCTAGTGAGATGAAGGCCGTTGGGCAGTTTTTCTTCATCTGCCCTATGGTGTGCGCTTGGAGCTTCGCCAGGTGGTGCTCACAGGCGACTCCCCGTTGGAATCCGGTCTGCTGTGGTGGGATGACGTTCTCCTCTCTGCAGTGTTCCATCAGGTGGTGGTTGATGAGCCGTTCAAACACCTTACTCATGTGCGAGAGGAGGCTGATCGGACGATAGTGTTCGGTTGAGTCTCCCTTCTTCCCCGGTTTGAGTAGAGGTACTACGATAGCTTGCTTCCATACTGTGGGAAAGTACGATATCCGCATGCATGAGTTGAAGATGTTGAGTAGGAAGGCTTTACCCTTCCTAGGAAGCATCTTCATGAGTACATACGGGATTCCGTCCAGTCCTGACGCCTTGTTTCCTTTGACACTTCGTAGTACGTACTCTAGTTGGTCGAAGGAGGAGAATAGAGGCTTCTAGTTGGGGCTCGTTGGTCCAGGTTGTGGATGGGGTGCACTGGTAGACCGTTCAGCATCCCTCGCTGCATAGCTTGTGGCCAGGAGTTCAGCCTGTTCCCCCGACGTCAGGAGATCGTCGCCTGATGTGAGGTGCACACTTCGCTTCTTGTTGACGAAGGACCTCACGAGTCTCCAGTACTGACGATGATCATAGTGTGTCCTCCGTAGTTGGTCATGCCAGAACGAGGTCTTCCAGTCCCGCATGAGACTACCTATCTGCCGGGTCATCGCATTGATGGCCGGCTTCAGGCTGTAGTCATGTGCGCGCTGGTAGATGTTGCGGAGGTTGTTTCGCTGACCCATGAGGGCGAGGATGTGCTTTGGCGGTCTCCTGAACGCGTTGGGCTGTGGCGTGAACTTTGGGATGGTGAATTCGGCTGCATTCTGTATAGTAGTGGTGATAACCTCCACCGCTGCATCCACCTCCTCCGATGTCCGTAGTGGCGTGACCACTGAGAGAGTTTGTTCGACACAGGACCTGTATCCTTTCCAGTCGGCCTTGTGGAATAGGTAATTAAGTTACTTATTGGATTAAAATAAAAACAAAATAATGCAAGTAAGTTTTTTCAACGAGATTGGAATTTGGTGCCAACCGGTATCCGTCGATTACCTGAAATTCCTCGTTCAATAGCATTCATCAGTCATACGTATTGGTGTTCTGGTCGAGTATTGATGCATAGTCGTATAGCCAGCCAACTCGGAGTGTCGTCAGTACGACTTCTACAGTCTACTACCTCGAGTTGATAAATGAGAGAGCTGAGTATTTGAACTCTGTAAGCTTGTTTTCAGCAGCGATGTTTCAATGTACCTGTCATTCGATCAATAATTGTGACTTTGAGTTAATACAGATCAGTGTGAGGCCTATTTATGGATAGCCAGTTAGATGAAGGAATTAATAATCTACCTTTTATCGCTCTATCAACAACTCCTATTGTAAAATTCTTCTTGTAAGAAGTGTCGAGTTCCTATTTCCGTAGCAAAATGTATGTTTGTTAAATTTTCTTTAGGTATTTGGCTCTACTTTATTCTGTAATGTACAATTATCACTAAATTGAATATGAGAATTATCAAAAGACAATGACATATTTATATTTATGCCGATGGCTGTTATTGTCCTGGAATTCGCAACAAACAACTAACTTCACACTTATATTGTACATTTAACTTCAAACCTGATATGAAATTAAGGATGCCTACCATCTTAAAGCAACTAAAACAAAAATGGTGGCCGGGAGAATACAATGCACTCCAAGAAACAAAGGCAAAAAAACGTAAAATTTCTTTACATATTTTTTGGGTTTGGATTGAAATTATAAATTTAAATTTACGACCAAGCTTCTGATCGAGTCTGGCATCCAGTTCTGCTATATAAACTTCGTAAATTCCTATCTCCTATATATTTCCATATAATCCGCTCCTACCTCTCCGATAGAACCTTTAAAGTAAATCATAACCTAGCCTACTAATCTCCCTTTTCACAGTCCGCCGGTGTTCCTCAAGGTAGTATCTTAGGTCCCATTCTTTATACGGTTTATACAGCTGACATCCCAACCCACCCTAACACAGTCCTAACAACATACGCTAATGA
>NW_027114568.1:156400-171091 GCF_000696795.3 Halyomorpha halys
ATATATATATATATATATATATGGCATATAATGCCAATGCCACCCCTTAAATTTTGGTTTCTCATTCCATCCACAGTACCTTGGAAGTTTGATATTATATATTTGAGCTCTCATAGAGTTCACGATTAATACCACCTGAGATTTAGTTTTTAACGAGAAATTACCACTTTTTACATAATTTTGTCTTATATCGTGGAAACTACTATTTCTGAATCTACTATGATCATAATTTAATCTAAATTGACTTTAAATTATTTTTTTAAGTAAATTTAAATAACGGAGTTTGGAACATTAACAAACGTCTTTTTATCTAATAACTATTGAGATATTTTTCTAAATGTAATTTTTTTGTAGTGTAGTTCAAACTTTTCTAAAATTAATTCATTATGGACAAAAATAGTATGCTGCCAAAACCCTATAAAAATATGTATTTTTTTTAATAATGTGATTCTTAATAGTTAATGATCTATTATGTAAGTAAATCTTGGTTGATATACGATATTCTTATTAACTTATTATTTTTGGATGTCTTCTTGACAAAACTTTGATATCTGGTGAACTAAAATACCTACAGACCTATGTCAGAGCTCAATATAAAACCAATTAAATTTAATTTAGTGTAGTTCATAAAGATCTTCGTTTCCAAGTTTCATTTCTATGATAACTGACTAATGGAAAGTACAAGATAATGATAATTTGAATAAAATGCTGTATTTAAAAAAAAAGAAACCTTATCTGCGAGAGCTCAAATATTAGCAAAATCAACTCTACTTTGAAACATAATATTGTTTACATATTATACATTAGGTATTTTTCAAGATAATACAACAATATAAATTTTCAGGTTTTCTTAAAAAATTGCCAACTTCCAGTCGTTGTTTAGACTTTTAATATTAATCATCAATCGAGCAAATCAAAAAATCAGGACCACAACACATTTTGCACTTATTAGCTTTATTACTTGGATTATGTAGTAATTATTTAATTATGCCAAATATAATTATGTTACATTTTAACTTAGACACTATTCTTGCCCACCAGATTCTTGATCTTCATTCCTTTCTTGACAAGGATGGCCATTGGACAAATTGTTGTTGTTACAGCATCAGAAGCTAAAGTTAGTATATAAAATTATCTTTTATAAAAAACAGATACATTATACAAAAGATCTGTTTAGAATAAAATTACGAAGTGATGTTCACACAACCCTTAGGTTTCCTAAAGCGACAATGCGAGGCAATCGTGACCTGCAACAGCAACCCGAGAGGAAATAAAATAACGGACTGGTTATTTTGAGAAATTATATTTCAAGATAATTGCAGGGGTGGGGAATGTTTTCGAGCGAGATAGGAACCTGCCCTGCTTTGTCATTGAAATCCAACAGGGCCATTGTTCCATTGTCACCTCGGCTATTACCTGGAGGGACTGTTAGCTCGGATGGTTGACTTTTAACTGAATGCTATCTGACAGGACTGAATGCCGGTTAACCGACCTGCTTATCCTGGGGTCGGAGTTTGTGGTATTCATTGTCTAGGGAACGCACTAAAATTCGGAACCTACCTATATAATTCCATCTTGGAATAGAATTGTTGTTGAAATCGTTGGAAACGGTTTCAAACGGTAACATTTCATGATTTTTTTTTCTACATTTCTCTTCGACCTGAGTTGTACTTTGACACAACTTATGCTCACCTATGAGCCATCACAGATGGAATTATAATGTCTGTGGTGTCTGATTAGACATCTGTGATGACTCATTGGTGAGCATAACTAGTTTCATTTACAATGTAGCTCGATGCTATTAGTAAATGTTTTAAAGATTACATAGGGAAGGGCCTGTATATGAATTAAGGGAGCCGAAATTTCTACTACTTAGTTTTTATAACTATCCTCAATATTCATCATATCGACGAAATATTCATTGCTGCTAAATTAAGTCACAAGTAAGTACAATAAATTATTCCATTGTAAAAATCTGGCGAGGTTTAATATAAAATATTGCTTACACTCCTAATCAAGTCTAAATATTTCCGATTTTTAAGATACTTCTTAGTATAAATTCAGTTCGGCAGAAGTACGTTGATCCAAATTATTTAATTTTTAAAGTTGATATTAAAACATATTATATTTGAGACCTTAGAACATTTCCTATAAAATATTTTTTAGTTGAAAATATTTAGATACTTCGAAATAAATCAGGAATGTCAGGGAACCAAGAGTGCGTTTTTATTTCTTATACTTTCTAAGATAAAAGAATTTGTTTTTCTTATTTTCTATTCTTCGTCTCCTGTTAGTTCCAGTCCAGTTTAGTACTGTAGTTTCCATCCAAAGAATAGACACGAATTATTAAGGGATGATGGATTTTTAAAATTTTTATTAAGATAGATAAGGCACACAGGCTTAGATGTTTTGAGTCAAAGCCAAGGATACAAATATGTCCTTATATGAGAAATACCTGCCTTTGCTCAAGAACGCGGAATGCAAGTTCATCCGATAAGAACGTTGTATGTTTTTATTGAAAAGCCGTATTGGATATTTACCGGTTCGTGTGACACGGGATGGAAAGTAGACCTAGCATGAAATCGAGATCTTATTTAGAGGGTAATATCTTTTGGAGTGAGTGAGGTAGGGGTTGGACAAAAGGGCGTTATATACATCAAAGAATATTCTTCGGTTAGGAAACTGAATTGGTCCTTCTTCGGCAGGAGCATTGTGTCTATCCTGGGAGCCATCAAAAGCAAACCTCGTTACGGAAATAGTCTCATGCGGTAGTGCATCTTGACATCTTGCGAATTGTGCAGTCGTGCGACGAATCTGCTGGTCCGTAAAAATGCCCTATTGTTGAGGATTTTCTAGGCGGGATTAAAGGTAAAATTTGATAAAAAGTAAAAGGGGCAGAAGAATTACCATACAAAAGGAACAGAAGATAGCAATATTTCTATGCGATATTTCTTTATTTCCTCTATCGGCGCACTGCTCAATTTCTTTTATTCCTTCGGTATCTGTATAAGAATAGAATATAAATTTTTCTTCTATTTCACATTTTAAGTGTTACATAAAAATAAGTAACCATATAAAGTATTCAGAATCCGAAAAAAAAAATTGTGATATTTTTAGTACTCCATAAATTTCTAAAAGTTTAGAATAAGATTAGTTTTTATACGTTGGCCCATAAAATTAATTGTTCCTACAAACATTTTGTAAACTTCAGTGGTAAAATTCATTTCAACTATTTTCTATTGTATTCAAAATTTATCAAATGAGGCGTTGATAGAAGTTGACTACCCCACATTTTGATGAAAATTGATCCACTCCGCTAATTGCTAACTGAAACTTACAGATTTACTTCCAAAACTAGTCTTCTGTAGTTCTGTAAAAATTATAATAAAATTTTTAAAGCTGGTTTACTAACAGAGGTTGGTCCACTCCGACTATCAATCTCAAATGTATTAAAATCTTTGAATGAAAAAACTTCGAACAAGATAGATATATTCTAAAAATATATTTACCTTGAATTTAGGAGAAATATTATATATAGTGTTCAGATATTTTGGAGTTGTTTTATCTTCATTAGACGTGAGATGTCCTATTCATAGTATGCATTGAATCCCTACAATGAACTGAACTTGTAGCAATAATCAGTTATAGGCAAATATTCCTCTAATTTAACTAATAGAGCTCTTTTTTTATCGAAACACTAATCTTCCTCCAAAATTTTGTTCAATATTATTATTTTAATCTATCAGAATGAGAGATCCACAGTAACGGAGACCGAGGACATTACAAAAAAATATATGTACTTGGAAGTAAGCCAATGAAGTTATATTTCTAAATAACCCCTCATCATTCGGCCCACCGAATATTACACGTCCTATCTTAGGTAGTTCAGGTAATTAAATAAATAGGTATAAAAAAAATTTAATAAGTTGAGAACTATAATTGATTTTTGTTTTTTTTGTGGTAAATAAATAGCTAAAATGACAGTCGAAATGTATCAGTTCCTATATACAATTTTATTATCAATAGTGTTGAAAAACAACAATACACAGGAACATAATGCATCAATTATAAAAAGAAATAATCAGTAAAAGTTAATTCGTTTCATAAATAATTATAACCAATAATTTGTAAAATAAAAATAAAATATTAGTAAAATATAAATAAGCAGGATGAGTTAGATAAAATTGATTAATCTATATCGGCCCATGTAAAGCAATTTAATACATATTTTAAATAAAAGAATGGCTGTTGTTTACTGTCGTTCAATAATACAAAGTTCTCGTTCAGTGCCGTACTAGAATAATTATTATATAAACAATATATTAAAATTATTAATTATTAACAAGTTAACTTATTTTTTATATATATATCTCCTATCCTTTTACTGTTTAAAAGTACAATCAGAGACATTTTATGTTTTATTTTATTTTATAATAGTTTCAAACAATGAAAACAAACAACTTACTCTAATTAAAAAAAATGTCCGGATGAAGGCGCATTTTTCAAAATTAATTTGTTCTTGCTAGTGAATGATTCATCTTCCCTTTATTAAACATTAGCAACCTAAGATTTTTGGTTATTTGTATAATTTTACGGTTGATTTGACAAATCATGCCTTTGAAAAACTATCTTGAAAATATTTTATTCGTCATTTTCTCACAAATTTATTTTATCTTATTCTACTCTTCAGTACATAAATTTTGGATTGGACTTCCAATGAGTTCATAGTAAAGAAATTCTTATTTTTTCGTTTATTTTTTTATTATTGAATGTGCAATCAAGCTCATAAATTATTTAGTGATTGTATCTATAACATTGATGTACATAAAAAGATTATTAGGGCACTATCAATTGAAGGGATGGGCTTCTAGTTTGTCTTGATGTGTCTGCATGTTTTTTGTTTTTTTAAATTTATTCTTGAAAAGTAGGAATTTGAAGATATCGGTGAATGTAATCATTTCTGGAGTACCAGGACTCATAGACAATTCACCTCAGAACTTTTTTTTGGAATCATCCTACAATTTCTTTCTACAAGTCCCTGATAATGTTTTATTTTGCATTTTTGTATTATAGCTATTGTGTTTAATTTTCAAATTATCTATCTATTAATTGCATTCCACTTAAATTAAACATCAGTAAAAAAATATTAAATTAAATAAATAGAAACTAGTAAATTGAGATCAAACAAAGCATGCATCAGGAGGCAACCAAGATAAAAAGAAAAAACATCTGAAGACATAATGATGTCAGATATTAAAGAAATATGGGACACCATTGTATAATAACGAGATAAGACTTCCACCAGTGACTTGAATGTATTTGTTATCATTTATTTATTTTTATTTTTGCAAGCCCTTGGCCAAAGGGGGGTACTGTAGGAATAAATCCAGGGCTTGATCTCGATAGTGAGCACGCGAGTGTCACCAGAGTACTTTTATAATTAGCTGGATACGGAGTTGACTACAAATTGGATTTATACGACCAGGCCACCGGTTAATGCTTTAAAATTATATTTTTATTTATTTTTTACAAAACAATTTCCGAGTATAAAAATATATATTATATATAGGTACAAAAACATCATGGATCATGGCTTCACTCTGGTAGCGTATTGTTGGTCCATCCTTGTGGAGGGGTTGGTGTATTGGTGGAAGTGTTGGCATATATAGTTTTTAGGCGTTACCGGACGGTTTTTTCATCAATAACAAAGAGATTGCCTATTACAAGCAAGTCGAGTTTCATCCACTTACATGACAACTCAAAAAATGTTTTTATTTAAAATTTAATTTGAGCTACAATTGAAATTTTCACTGATAATTGCATTAATTGTTTGTAAGTTGTATTTTTTTCCATGCGTTATTAATTTAGTAATTGTTAAATAATTCATCAAAATCAGCTAATTATCGTCATGCAACTCCTAATATTTGATGTGTTGAAAAAATATTGTTTTTGTCTAATTAAAAAAAAAAATAATAAAAGGAATTATCATAATATGATTTTCAATTTATCGTCCCAAGGAAAGCCCCACATTATTAATATTCTTGAAAGATAATACTTATAATTATAATATAAAAAACAAAATCTAAGAACGAAATTTCATTCATTCACTGAAATGGAGAGGAAGCTTTACTTCTACGAAAAATTTATTTTAAACAATTAATTTACAACAGATTTTTTTTAGCCTTCCTTGAAATCAGTACCTTCTTTCCTTAAAAGGTATTTATTTTTGAACTGAGAACTTCAATGTTTAAAAATGTATTAGTTATGAATAAATTAAAAAAAAAAAAAAATCATCACCTTAAATATATCTTGGAAAAAAATAATAATAATAATAAAAGGTATCGATTGTGAACTTAGCAGATGATGCAAACAATTTTCAGTTTTTAATTTCTAACCTGTAGCAATTATACGTAAAGATAGTTCGGTTTACTTGAGTGTTAGATAACATTAATGATGTGAAAAAAAAAACTAACGAGAAAAAATAAGTAAAGAATAAAAGGATGCGGTCTTATCATAAATATTTTTTTTTAATTTTCTCAGGAATATGAAATTTGCACTTAGAACTGTGAGGTTGACCATGGATAAGAAGATATCTTCTATTGGTGCCAATAATACTAAACAACTATTTGACCAACATTGTTGGGCGAACAGTTTCCATGAACGTGGATACTCGATTACACCTTTCATACTTTACAAACATTCGTCAAGTTTATGACGAGCCTCCGGTTTTTTGGCCAAGTTTTGCCATTGGTGTGGAGCCGGCGTAAGATGCGTTTCCTTACGTCAAGTTTTATATAGATCTAGTTTTAATACAATAATATAATGGATGGATAATCTACTAACGAAATAACAAAAAGTGAGCATTTTTAACTGAGAGATTGGCTTTGAACCTCTTTTTAAGGAATGGTGATTACCAGCCCACCGTCCTAATATCAGCGTCTATATACTAAAGATTCTGAGTTAGAATAAGTGTAGTATAATATATAATTGAAATAATTCTGATCAAAATGGTATTGCTTCTCACACCTCAGTTTTCCTGTTTTTCTAGTACCAACTACACTTTCTTCATCCTTCATTCCATCAGACCATGTAGAAATAAAAATGCAATGCAAAATAAGGCTTAAATCAAGTAGGGCATATTTCTCCCTTTTTAGAGCCTCTTAGAGTCGTTACACCGAAAAGAGATAAACATACCGTTGTCTTGAAGACAAAATATTTCAAAAGGGGGCACATCCACGACAAGACAGATAATTGTGATAAACCCACGGCTAGAGCGCTATCTGGCATCTAACTCTCCGGGCTGTAAATTCGTATGTCCCGAGACGGCAGTTAAACTGCGGGTACAGAGGAACGGGGGCCTCCGAGGAAACAATACCTAACCCGCAGCCACATAAATAAAAACATGAGCGAGCTTACATTCTCTCCCATAGCAGATCCGGCGGAAATCGATCCTCCACTTCCTACAAGATAGCCCTGCTCCAGTATGTTATCGCTGAAGGTTTCTTACTTGTACTTGAAAATTAGCATATTTCATTTTTTTGTCCCCTGCTGTTCTCTTATACTTATCACGGTTCAACGAAGCACCCTCTGAGGTTATGACACTAGAGTACTGATAACGACTAACATAGAGAATGTAAACAAGATTGAGCTGAAAGCAACCAGATAAAAACTTCACATCACGCACATTTTCCATTTGCTTATCTGTTGTAGAATGTTGAGCTCATTCCTAATACTGGCTGTCATTAAAAATAAAAAAATATATATTTTGTGTATTTTTATTGAATTTTTTAAGTAGTATAACCATAACTTTCTTTCGAATTCAATGTAAATAAAATAGTAAATAGATCTATCTGAATAAAATAAACACACACATACATGTATTTGTAAATAGAGGCTGTTTCAAAACTTAAAAAAAAATTTTTTTCATTCGGACCTCTATATCTTTAAAATTACTAAGAAAATAAAAAAAAAATTAGAGAATGCTATGATTATTAATTTCAATGATTAATGGTGGTAATAGTCAAATAAACATGTTTCAAACATTGCTCTCTTGTTCATATATATATATATATATATATATAAGCACAAAAACTTAGGTGAAAAAAAGGCAGTTATTTCACCCCAAAAAAGTCTACCAAGTATTAGGAGTATATCATGAGAGTTTTTTGACAGTATCGCTGCTTACTACAAACTACTATTCCTTACAGTCACCCTATCCCTCCTTCTTGCGAGGTGGCAGGGTAGGAAGGGCCCCAAAAAGCCTATCAACATCATTCTTCATTAAATGCTCTCTTCTCTTGTACACCACACCCCTCCCATTCAATTTTTTCGACTTCTATCTCTTAATTATATTATCATTTATTTCCAATCTTTCCTCTTTAATTATCATTTTTCTTTTAATTTTAACTATCACACGTAGGCCCCTCACCTCCAAATATATAAGTTGAGTTCCCATTGAACGGACACATCAAACCTCAGATAATCATGACACTGGATACCTTCAAGTACCAAGGGTAGAAAAAGGTTGTACTCAATTCGATTTATGTTACATTACATATTACATTTACTAAGCCATGTTTATTTTTCTGTTTTTTACAGGGATCTAAAAAAAACATATTAGAAATTAATATTTTTTAAATTTATTTCGCTAAAAATTATGAAAACTACTACTCCTAAGGAGATAAACATTATTAACTACTTTATAGTATATTGAACTATCTTTAATTTGAGTGCTTATTGACATCTGTACGTCGGATAGTTTTTGAGATATAGATACCTCAAAATAAATTCACTAACTACTGATTTTTCAATGCATTTTTTATAACATGTTGCAATTTAAAAAGCTATATCTCGGGAACTATTAAACGTTAATAGCTTTATTAGGGCTTTTTTTAGTAAATTTACATGTCATACTCCTATTTTTTTTTATTTTGTTGTTAACTTTAAAAATGAAAAATTTTTCTAAAAGTTTTGAAACGGCCTCCATTTTGTATTCTCCCAACCTAAACTTGGCAGACTCATCAAGTTTTACTAGTAATCATAAATAGTTTTCATTAACGTGCCTTTTTTTCTCCTCAGCTCTTGTGCTAATCTGAACGAGAGAGCAATGCTTGAAACATGTTTATTTGATGAATGGAATATGGTCCGGGTGCGGTCAAAGAAACTCAAATAGTAAATAGTTATACTATTATTATTGAGCCAACGTTTCGCCCTACGTTGCAGGGCTTCGTCAGGGCTAAAACTCTTTTACTGTTGAAGGTGAAATTGACCATTCCCTCCCTTTTCATGACCTACTTATTATCAGAAATTCCGATGGCTCCCTATCCACTAATTGGTATACCAAACCCACTTATTCTGGTAGACTCCTCAACTATTTCTCTCAACACCCTTATCACCAAATTATTAATGTTGCTAAGAACCTTATCAACCGATCCTTTTCTCTTTCTGACCCTCAATACGACCAGACCAACATACAACGTATTAAACAGATCCTATTTAACAACAATTGCCCTCCGAAAATTACTAACAAACTACTCGATTCTTACATTAACCGTGTTACTCCAATCCCTCCTGTCCTCAACTCTTCTCAACCCACTCCACCACTTTTTCAGTACAGGTCCCTTCCGTATATCCCCATTCTTTCTGATAAAATTCAAAAATCTTTAAGATCCACTATTCCCACCCTAAATCTTAGCTTGAAGTCCCACAACATAATTTCCTATCTTTTTTCCAAATTGAAAGACCCTATTCCTTTCTACAAAACTTCCATCAACTCCTGTAATCCACTTGCATCTAAATTATCAGAACACGCATTAAACCTGAATCATACTTTTAATTTCGACAATCCTTCCATTCTTGCCACTGTACCCATTTATTACCATCATTAGTCATTGAAATTAATACTCACAGCATTCTTTATTTCATTGGATAACCAAAATTATCGTTGTTTACATAATTAAGTATTAATTAATACAGAGGAAGGTATTTTACGAAGGCCGCAAAAGAAGCTGACGGGGTCGTGAAGATCGTACGTTCTTTATGTCGTACAATATCATGTCCTATAATATCACTAACAGCAATACGATTATAAAAAAAATAAAATAAAAAAGATAATTGCACTCATCTCTTGTACATTGTATATTAGTATTAGTGAAGTAATACCTTATTATGACAAGTGGGCTCAGGTATCCATATTTGTAAAAACACTGGAATATAATATATTCTATCACTGCTGTCAAGGAATGAATTCCAACATGAAGAAGTGGAATTCGCAAGATTACTGCGCAAGACATACTCCGGAATTAGCTGAGACAGAATGGAAGAGGGAATATGCAGAGTAGAGGTTAATTCCCATGCATTATGAAACCGTAAGGGATGCGTTATGCATTGAAGGGCATTGTGGGCAGGGAACGAAGGATTTATCGCTCTAGGAACCATATACTTCCCACGGCCCTATCCTCCTTTATAGCACAACTGGGAGGGGAAAAATTCTCAGCCTATTTTCCAGACCTTCTCCCCCCTCCATTGGACCCTTTTCTTTTCCATTCATTCCTTTATGTATTCCTAGGTGTTTTCCTCTCCTTCCGGAGGGGCATGCTTTAAAGCTCTGCCCTTATATATGGCTAGGGAGAGTCTTACCCAGCTTTTGAAAAATATGCGAGAAGAACAAATATAAAAGGGCAAAGTGAATTAACAAAATTTATAGGATTTATAAATAAGCTTTAAAATAAAAAGAGGTATAAACTCTGTAAGCTATGATATTATTATTGTACAATAATAAAAATGATTTCTCTTATCACCACTTAATGATGTTTATTTATTTAGTTTCTGAATTTTGAACAGGAAAATGGAGCAACCAAACTTGGCCAATTTTAGAAAACAGGAGCAACAAAACTTATCCAATTTTATTAATAACAATAATACAAACCTATTTCAGTACACAATTTCCCTTTATTTGATTTTAATAAAATCAATCCAAAAAAAATATTACTGCAAGATAAGATTGTATTGAAATCTGAATAATATAGTGATAGAACAATAAACTGAAAACCATTCTCCAAGTAAATATTTACAATGTGGTGTACACGTTATAGGATACAGAATCGAATGTATTTACACACCTGGCTTTAAATTGAATCAAATAAAAGTTATTCCAATCATTGGCTGTTAATAAAATCTTAGACAAAGAATGACTCACCCCTATGTTTAATACTGGGTTAAGCACTTTTTGTTTCCATAATGAAATTAAATTTTCTCCGCACTTTTTGATTTATATTTTTACTCAGAGTAGTCTTAGAAGAATTACTATCAAAAACCTAAATCCCAATAGTTTGATATAAAAACGACAAATGCAATTCCCAATGTTAAGCACAGTGCCATTAGGTCAAGTCACTCATGGCCTGGGTTTGAAAGGAAGCTATTGGAGTGGGAGATCTTAAATGGATGGTTCAGATACAGTGCACCATATAAAATATGCTGATATTTTAAAGAGAAATTGCTTGAGTTGACCGGAAAAAATTACCGAAAAATCATTCCGAGGAATAACGACCTTGAACATGGGCCATGAAAAATCTAGATATGAATTTCCCACAACTTTTTGTAATTAATAAATAAGAATGCCAGAACATTCTCTGCATACTGGCTTCATTATCTTTTGTTAAACTGGTGTATTATTGGTAGGAAAAAAAAATTTGTTCGTGATTACAACTATCAGAAACCCTAAAATACGAATTTCATAAATATTGTGAAACCTTCAACATGCATATTGCAATTGCAGGAGATATTGCAGCAGTTTTGAATGGTCAGGCGGCAGAAGTACGAATGGTCTTAGTGTATTTATGTTCCTTTGAAGTTTCATATATATTACAAACATATATTATCATTGAATAGTCGTAATAGTCCAATTAACAGTAGGAATACTATCAATAGTATTACATACACAGATGGCGCAACATCCCATCACCAAGACTGGGCCTCATCAACAGTATTAGCTCCGCTAATTGAACTAACGTAACTGTGTTCCAGTTACCAAGTCAAAGTTCGAAATAGATTGTCATATCAGTCGATCAGGAGTAAGCACATACTAACAATATCCAATTAAATGTAATTTTAAAACTAATTAATAGATAATAAGTAGTTTTAATAAAAGTTATTTTAAAAATGTTTATTATAGGAATTATTAATGAAACTGTAGTAGAAGGATATTTAAGGATACCTGACCCGCGGGCAAGGACGCTAAAACAGCATGGATTGCCCGCTGACCATTAGTCACCGAGATGGGCGGACCATGACCTAGCAGGAAAGAAAACGGCTTACTCAGCCTGCCAATCGAACAAGAAAAATGGTCGTGGAAGCTGTGTAAATAGATTGAATATTATTTGCAAAAAGCTTCCGTTGCTCATGTTGATGTAAAGTAGAATAGTTGATAAATGAATAACAAGTTGGAGTAGATGTTCGTTTGAATAATAAATAAATAGATCTCGCTAATGAACATTTATGTAAAATAACAAGTCTAGGAGTTGGCTTCAGACTGTACCCTGAACCATGTCCAATTTGAAGAGACATTAATGTTAGAGAAAATTAGTTAAAACTTATGTTAGAGATTCAGGTACTAGTAGCATTATATTATCATGGTTATATCTATTGAAAAGTTATGATTAAATATGGTAAGGACCATACAGGCCCAGCTCTGTGTCCATTTTTAAGTTATATTAGTAGAAAATCCACAGTTAAAGCTTAGTAACCCTCTTGATCAGAAAACTACTCATAACAGGTTTGTTTCAACACTGCACAAACCTGTCACCAAACTGACGGACGCATACCCTGTTCAGTTTTTCTTCTTGAGTATATTTTGATGCACCCGCTATTTTGATGATACTTCTGAAATATTATTATAGTATAATGAACTTTTATTTTCTTTTTTTCAGCCATGCTGGGATTGTTGGGTAACAAGGAGGTAGTGAAACAGCAGAGAAGGCCTTTGCTAAGCAAACATTACAGCTTAATAATTTTAAATTTCAAAGCTTATTACTTTTAAGATGAAATGCTTAAATGAAGAATCTCTGTGCTAGTTTAATTGGATAGCAAGTAAAAATAAATATAAATATAACAAAAAAATCACTTTCTCAAAACTTGTATTTTTGATGTTTGTTTGCTATGCTGCGTTGAAGGCGGAATATAAAGATCTTATAGTCTTTGCAACTCTCTCATACACCATAGAATAGCTGATGATTAATTTATGACGGATAAATATTTCTGTAAACTTATTCTCAGAATACGTTACATCTTCCGAAAGATTATACTTGCAGGATTATGGAAAAAAAGTGGCGCCTTTCGTTAACTCTATAAGGAATTTAATAAAAAATTCAACGATACTTACCATTTAATTAATTGAAAACATTAGAATATTTTAGATTTCTTTGATTTTATCAACTCTATCATTTATTTTAGAACCCTTATAATATAGTTTATACAAAATAAATCGATTTTACTATGTATAAAAACAACAACGGTAATTCCTAAAAACAAATTTTTTTATTTACTATTTTTATTTTAATTAATTTTTTTTATTATAAGTTTTACACTTAATTATACACCAGTATTGTTATTGTTTCATAATAAACAGAATTTATCATTTAATCTATAAAAGATCATTTTTAAAAGAAAAAAAGATTTAATTGGTCATAAATTAATAAGTAACGAAAGAAACCATTATTAATTATTATGAATAAATCTCGGTAAATTCAAATAGATCGGACGCTGTGTAGAGTGAATCACTCAAAGCGCTTTGCATATTCAGTAATCACTCAGAGAATAACAATGTTGCTTAAAAATTCACAATTATTCTTTATTAAGTTTCAAAGACATAAGATCTTTAGAGGAAATGAACAGAAAATATATACCATTAAAGTTATTTATTTTTATTTATTATTTATTTCATACCTAATAATGAAAATTTAAAAAAATCTCACTTTATTTTAAAAGCTAAAAGAGGAATTAATTATATAAGTATCTGAGTCAAATTGAGTGCATGAAAACTGCTTTGAATCGAGATTAAAAGACCACGGATGCCTTAAAATAGGACAAAGTGGCGTGCTCATGGTGTAGCCCATAAACCACACAGCTTGGCAAGCACTAGGTTATTATGTCATTAAATGTCATTAACCACAATTACACCGCTTCACGGGCGAGTAAAGTGTTTAATAGCATTTTTCACCCTTCCGATGAGGTAACATGGTCTATTATCACCTAAAAGAGGTGGAGGGGTGTTAAACTTGTTGGAATACGTCACATGACTTTTGATATTTAATTTTCGAAATCCATGCATGAAAGTTTAATTAATCTTGGCAAATTTTAATATTTATTAAAACATTATAAAACGTTAGTCTATACTACCAATGGAATAAATGATTTTTGAACAAATGGAAAATTATTGTCAAGTTTGACAAAAACACAAATGAAATAATAAAAAAATATCATAAAAGTCAAGATTAAACTCAATTCAAAATATTTCAGAGAAAACTCTGAATCATTTTGAACTTTACATTTGTTATTCTATATTTTAAATTTTAGAACACCCATCCTCTTACCGTCCCAACTCTCTATTACCGATCATGGGAAAAATCCTCGAAAAACTTATTTTGAAACGCCTATACCCCATCCTAGATTCCAATGATATAATCCCAGATCACC
>NW_027114568.1:172081-177521 GCF_000696795.3 Halyomorpha halys
TGTGAACTGTTTTTAGAGTTCTACTACTGGGTAGTTTCTCTACATCCTGTATCATATCATTATGTCATTATGATCAAATTTACTGGTTGTATTTTTTTTATACAGTTGTAAATATCAACAAATAAATAAAAAAAAATTTTAATTTTGAAAAAAATCATGTTTTTTGTAATGCAATTTTATTGAAACAGTAACACGAATTTGTATAAAATATTCTTCACTGATAATTGAAAAATAAAATATATAAAAATACGTAAACAAAAATAAATGTATTTCTGACCTATCCCTGACAACGAAATTTAAAATATGTTTAGCTATGCATGAATGGATCATATTTTATATGATATTATATATGGTTCAGATTAAATCTGACTGTAATGAGTGATTTGAACTGAGACTCCAGAAGTAGTGGTTCTGACCCGAATTGAACAAAGAAAAAAGTTATAAAACCAATCTACTAAGTATGTACATTTGCTTAGTATAGTAAAATAAAAGTACAAAATGCGCTTCAGATTGTTTAAGGAAATCGAAATTCACTTAGTACCTATCCCAAACAGTAGTTATTTGATGGATTGAATATCAACTCCTCAAATTTTATTCTTAACGCATTTTTAGTTCCTCACGATATTGGGTTGATCACCACTGACCTTGATACGGTATGAAGCAAACGAACTCCCTATTTTGGGGGAAGAGAAGTTATACGGAATAGGGGACGACGATGAAAAAAGTAGGGCAGTATAAACAAGCGGTAATTTTTTTTTTTTTGTTATGAGATCCTTTAAGAAAAATCAAAAGTCAGTTAAGTATTCTAATTTTATATTACAAAACGTAATTGGTAATTCAGTTTCTATATAATTAATGTTGATTTCAAACAAATTTCTTAATAAATTCAGCATTGGAGTGATAACAAAACAAAAATTATGTCCATCCGATGCTCAGGTATTATAAAATGAATATAGATAATTGTAATTAACTCAACCTGAATTATCATTTAAATAAAGTAACAAGCTATTAAATTAAAAGGTTTATATAAAATGAGAACTCCGTTTTTAAATTTTTTTTCTTTCTTTGAAACAGCCCAATAAGATCTGACTAAAATAGATTAATATGTGTATGTTATTTTCAGAGTGTCCACTGCTTGATAAAATTCTTCTGTTTTTCAATCTTAACAATAGTTTATGATTTTTTTTTAAAGTTAGTTTAGCACAAAATGTGCAGAATATAACCATGATATATAATACAGTTACAATTATCTGCGACTTCTTTTTTTTTTTCATCCAACTTTAAATCCTACGACTTCCTCATTTGTCAGATCTGTCAATAATTACTTACAATCGGTTACCTTCAGATTCTTGTGTGACTGGATTAACAGAGGAACCGATTACTTACTACACCTGTCCATGAAGAATTTAATGAACGGAATTAGGTATGGCTTCGCTCTCAGACTGATCGCAGCTTTCCCCAGAGCCAATGGCCATCACGGATAACCGCAAGTATCCACTGACGGATCAGAGATAAAAGACCGAGCCATCGATCGTTAAGGTACCGTCATTAAACCTAGCTCTGATAAAAGGCAGGTATTAGTCTTGGCTCTCCTTTCTAGGTCTTCTTGTAACCTTTAATCACTTCCCTACACCCTACACCTCTCCGGTCAATAAGATCCTTCTGGTATGGATACTAAGGGAAATTCGTATCTAATCGTAGGATAGATCAATACATCTTATTTTAACTAGTGATATGTTTCTTTTAAAAAAATCTATACTTAAGAAAAATTAACATTCAGACACCCCAGACATATCTGCTCCTGCGGATAACCAGAGTTGCACTACTTTGTATGAATATCTTACTTTTATTTTTTCAATTTCTTTCTGTAGCCTTCCTGCTGAGGAATAATAAAGAGAATCGAGCCTAACCTTAGTACTTGCATTAAGACTGTACCAACAGACAGTATTTGTAATTTTGTTTTTTATTACAATGAAATTCTTGAACCATCTTAATCCTTTATTACATCTTAATTACAGAAATCATAAAGAACGTATTCTTTATTATTAGTAGCCTTTTTTAACAAATAATTTATTTAATACCATATGGGTATTACATGGTTAACATAATAGGTACATTTTTTTTTTAGCAATTTATTATGGGGGGTCTATAGTCTCATACAAAAGACACCCCTAGCTATATACAACGTTATAAATAAAAAGAATTAAGATAAAATAAATAGATTAAAATAATACTTCTTAATAAATGATAAAAGTAAAGTTAATAACAAAAACAATGACATTTATGGATTTAACAAAATAAAAATAATTTACTTCTAATGAAAAAAAAAGTTAATTTAAGAAAAAGAAGAGAAAAAAAAATTAAAATAAAATTTTAGAGTGTCAATAACAGACTGATAAATATAGAACTTATAACAGGATGTCCTGCAGCGGCCTGGGCTTCAGTATTCAGGTGGCTCTTTTAACCGTTGGTAACTGGGAGTGGAACTTCATCAATCTTTTTTTGATGTAATCAAGTAGCCTTTTGAATGATATAGAAGTGTTTACATAAAAATAAAACCCAATAATACTTATTATTGATCCATAGCTACCTAAAGCAGAGGAGTAAAGTCGAAGACATCACATGGGATATTTATTAGTTATTAAACTCAGCTGTACACTGCCCTTACCATTTCATGTTGGTTAGCGTATAGCCCTAGTATAGCATCTGGTACATCCAATGTTTTGTTGTCACATCTCGCATTATGCCCGTTTCTGTGAGAGGTATTGTAGAAAGATTCAATGAGCTAGAAACTGTTGCCTTCCCTTTGATTATGTTTCAGCATTCAATGGTATATCAGGGAGTAGAGAAATTCGGTGAAGGCAAGTATATGATTTCTGATTTCTAAGTAATTGTATAATCAGTTTCCATTATTTCATATATTTACTCAGCCAAAAAATAAACCCAAGATAACTAGTGCAATATATAAATTACATATGAGTTAGAATAAATTTTAAAATAATAATAATAAGCAAATGATTCCCTATTTTATCTTATAAAAGGTCACAAAAATATTTGATCCACATTTTCTTTAAGACAACAAGAACAAAAATGGTATTTCGCAGTTCTCAAAGAATCAATTTTTATTTTTTCGAATCTCTAGAGGACCATCTTTATGATATAATTTTTATATAATCAAAACTGGTAGTGAGCACCAGAACCATGAAGATAAGATAAAAATATATAATTATGTTATGAGAAAACTGAATAAAAAGGACTATATTACATATATACGTTTATTATTAATTATTTGATATTTAGCTTCAGTCTAAAAAACTATATATTTTTTTTGTGAGGATCTTTAGGTTCATTCAATAATAAAAAACTATATTTTGGCGATGTTTTGACGTTCCAAAAGTTTTCGTGTTCATGCTCTATACTAATAAAACTTTTTTTAAAAGTATTTTCTTGAATAATTATTAAATGCTAAAATGTACGGAATACAAATTTATATTAATAAAGATAAACATTACTGAGAATGAATTGTTTGGTAACTGATATATTCTACATAACGAATAACTATCTCGTAAAATGTTTAGAAACATAATAAGAATGAAATGGAGAAAGGTAAGTGGGGTTATTCTTTTTTTTCCCAATCCTATCTATTCTTTTCAACAGGAAGACAGTCTGTTTATGTCTGTTTCCGTCTTATATATTTATCATTAGTGTTGAGCGAGTTTAAGTATATAAGATTACAGTAGCATGAATTTACTGTTTATGCATCCGACGTTTAGTTAATAGCCCAATTCTTATATTTTTCCATAGTGATCGTTTATTTTGGATTCCATTTGAATATATACATATTTTTTTTAACGGTGTATAATTTTTGGTGTGTCAAATTTGAATCTATATCCTGATTGTCCAAAATTAATAATGACAGTGGTTTTGACTGGTCTTCAGAAGTTCCAAATATTACATTTATGTTTAGCCTTTTTGTAATGTAATTGTTTTCAGTATAGTGACGTTGTTTGTTACTTTTTTTTTTATTGACACCTTGATTATTTCTGAAATACGCGGGGCGTGGAGGTGTTATCTACCACCCTTTTGCAATTTTGTGGGATCAGCACAGAAATAAAAGTCGACCGCTCACGCTGCATTCGAACCGGCATCCCTGCAGTCACGAACGAGTCAATGTTGGCTCTTTAACTCACTCGGCTACAGATGACTTGTAATTGGCTAGATGACTCATTTCCCATAAGATATTCGATTTAGTGTGAAACTTTGACACTTATTTAACAGTCAATGAGCTTCATTTCTGTCCGCAACCCAATCATTCCCTCCTTGAGATTTGCTAAAGTGTTATAATAAAAATGGAAGGTGAATAGAAATTCTTCCCATACGTTGAATTATATACAATCAAATTTAATTAAAGTATTGCGAACTGAACGAAAAAACAATATTAAAAGTAGAGAGGAAAAAAAACATTGAATGCTAAATTACATTATTTACGAAATGATATGGGAAATAAGGCTCTAGATCAATTAACTAAAATATTACAGCACGCAATATATAAATTGTTTAAGTAACATATATCAATTCCGAGATAAGGACCTGGATCTCCAGAAAAAAGAGATAAGAAAAAGAAATACGAAATTGGGGAGGAGTGAATTCATCAAGGGAGGATTACGTTCCGTAACTCCCTAACAAGGCTGATTAAACTGGAACGAAGAGGAAAAATACCTGGCAGGGATGGTATCACCTGTACTTCTGATGACCAATTCCTGCTGCCGACTCTAATAAGGATTAACAGAAATGTTCAGGAGGTTTATGGTTTATGGTTCTGGGTCTAAGTGGAGTTGGAGATTAGACAGCAACCATCAATTAAGTTACATCCCGCCCAGCGTTAGTAACCAAATGGTAATTCAAAATGTCCTCTGGTTTTTAAATAATTGACTTTATTAGCAACTCATTACATTAAATTAATTTATAAATGCCAAAATCAAAGGCCAACATATCTTCTTTTTTAATTTTCAAATTATCTAGTTTCGAAATTCTAACTGAACGATAAAAAAAAAAAATTAATTATTTTAATCGCAAATTTCCTAGAAAACTCAGTAGGAGTAATTGGTTAAAAGAGAGTGTGAAAGTTAGAGAGTTATCATTGTGTTCGTGTATGATCAATCGATCCGTTAATCCAATTTTGATGAAATTTTCTGGAAGTAAGTAGATTGATACCTTATTGGCACCACATCAATTTAATCAGATTCCGTTGACTATTTACGCCGATCGTATTCCGATAGATTCCGTACTCCCTCCTAAAAGTATTTTTTTCGGGACACCTATTTTGGTAACGACTAGTCTGATTAGACTCCAAATTTGGAGGATTACAATAAAATAGGCCTAGTATCAATTCATTTCTTTAGATTCTATCGTAATTAATATATAAATTAAAAAATAAAAG
>NW_027114568.1:184086-201265 GCF_000696795.3 Halyomorpha halys
GATCATTCTTCACTATTACCTAAAACTGTCTGGCAGATTGTAATTTCTATTAATAAATAGAAGTTTATATATAAAATAAAAATAAAAAAGTAGTAGTCTATAATTTTCATGCCAACGAGGAGGGTTGTATTAGCTCTAAGCTGACGAATCAAAATACCCAAACAAATATCATGTGACTTATCGATTTTCTTTTTTAAAGACTATTATAATAATGTAATCGTTAAAAGGGCTTTATACTAGTTTATTTATAAGTTACTGAATAATAAAATAGAAAGAGTATTTGAAAATGAATTTTCCAAAACAAAAAATAATTTAGACTTTTCAAGTTCGGAGTTTGAGCCGAAGAGTGCTTTCAGTTTCTCTCATGTCATCCAGTTCCAATTAAGCTTATTGTGAGAGACTGAGCGCTTTGAGTAAAAATATCTTTTATTCTTCAGTATATGTTTTGGTTATTCCGATAGAGATATCATTAGAACGTTATTTATATATAACGCTTTGATATTTTAATTTCAATGAGAGCGTTCTGACATCCTCTTTCATACTTTTATTTTTCTATATATTCCCACCAGTGCCTTGATATAAGGAGTGAAAGTGTTTATAAATTGCTGACATTATATTCCTTAACGGTGTATGCGGATCGGGGCTCCGAAATCGGCGGGGGTTTAACATAAAATACTGGAGTATAAATCTCTATTATAACCCCTATTGCTCCGCTCTAACTCGGATGCGTAATTTTTAAAGCCGGGGCTTATATAGAGCTGAGATTTATTAATACGGCAAGTGGAGGCCCGGACTTCGGAGCTACACCATCCTCGAACAAGGCAATGCTTTCCACGACTGGGCGCTTTTCCGCAGGGACTCACAAATCCTACCTGTGCTAGATAGCCCTATACACAAGAGGTTCTTTTTAATAGTTATAGAAATAGAACAACAAGTTATGGAAATTTACAATTATTCTACAATGTATTAACACGTTTAAAAAATAAGAAAATAACAGTTTTTAAAAAAGCAGTCGATTATTCGTACCGGAAGGCCAGCCGTACTCATAAGAAAATTATTAATCTATTTTAGTATAACATACAAAAAAAAAAAAAATATTTAGTTATATGTTTCAGAGTCATTTAATTTTCAATAATTTTAACATATTATTGTATACAAGAGAATATTGATATAATATAACATTTATACTATATTATGATGTGGCATGCTGATAAAATAAGAAGCATATGGGTGGCTCTCTTTAAGTAAATAATGAAGACTTATATTTACTGTTTAATCACCGAAACAGTCAAATGGTATAAAATCTGAGGCGTTCATTAATTACACTTAGTTATTAATATAATCTGTAGACGGAATCAATTAACTGTCACTTTTGTATATATGATGTAGTTGGCAAGCCATGTGGGATGAAAGTCCGGGAAGCAAATTAAAGACAATTGAAAAAACAACTAAGCCCATGATGGCCACCGTCAAATCGTACCGATCGCAGGGAGATGGTCGCAATCGCTGGATTTAGAATAAGACAAAGGAATCTCACTAATTCATATATCATCAACAAACAACCACCTCCAAAGTGTCAACATTGTGATAGTCTACTATGTCATCCATATTTTTCAAGAATGCACGTTTTACTCTACGGATTTAGAGTTAGGTTAGAAATAGTCAGGCGTTTCCACCAATGGCTTATGATGACGAAAAAAAAACGATAATTGGTATTTTTTTTAGTGAAGAAATAACTTGTTAAACAAGATTTAAACTAAATTTGAAACTCATTAATCATCTCAAATTTAAATAGTTCGGAGACTTTCGTCACAAACAAAATAATAAGTATCAAAGGGATAAATCCACATATTTGGGACAATAAAATAAGAATCATGGGTATTGATGAATGTTTTACGCCCTTAAGCTCTAACAAACAACAACTGGTAGGTTTACAAAATAAAGACGTAAACATTTTACTTGTTGTATGTGATAAAGATTTCTTAGGCAACACAAGTGCTATGTTTATTTTAAGAAGATTAATTATAAAAAAAGATAAATTTGAATTCAATAATAAATTGTGAATTCAATTGTCATTAAAACCATCCCTCAGCTAATATAATTCTTATTTATGTTCATATCATATAGAAAAAAATAATTTTTCAAATAATAGAAATAAATTACAGTACTTTGTTAGTTTAGTTTGATAGCTGAATTTTCACATTCATTTTTTCTCTATTTGTTTGTTTCGTTTTTATAAAATAATATGTTTACAGAAAATGTCTTAAGTTAATATATTTATAAGACTGAACAAAATCATATTTAAAAAGTTAGAGAAAAATGCTTTCAGAGGATTCCGAGAAGCAGAAAATGCTCTTAAAAAGGGTTGAATCATTAAGTCGACCATCCAAACACCAGACAATGAAATATAATTTAATTACATTCTTATATAGTTCTAGGACAAAACATTTTTTAATTAAAAGTTTCCTTTTGACAACAGGGGTAGCGATAATCGAGATTCAGCAGAATATGAAACGCAATTACACGAATTTATATTAATTAGGACTCTTATAAGCATCTAAAAATAGAAACGAAGTCTTTATTTATTCCTCGAAAATTTTTCAACAGGGGTTCCAAAAATACACACAATAAAATAAACAACTTAAGTGAGCAGAGTTTAAGAGGGACGAGAATCAATTAAGTTATTAAATTCCTTGAAAAAAAAAATAGAATATCCAACCGGACTTGAGATTTGTTTTATGGTATTTACACATGAAATTAAATAATTTAATTCTTCTTAAAGCAAATGTAAACTGAACAATGTTTTATTCACAAACTTCCTAATTACTTTAGCACAATACTATGTACTTATTCTGCTTAGTTTTATTTTAGATTCATTATTTAACTAAAACTAAATGACCTGGTCAAGTGTCATCAAAATCGAATTCAGTTAAATTCTACATGAAATCACTGTACCAAATTAGAATACTAAAACCTCTAAGACTGTTTATCTGCTAGAACTAGTTGGATACATAATAATGTTTAAGATTTACAGAAGAAATTCACTGAAACGTACCCCTAATGTTATCTTACTTAATAACGCATCATTGTATATGACATTATACTAATAGCATAATATTTAAAACAACATGTACAGGCTGATATTATAACAGTAAAATAAAATAAATCATTTATACAACATAATTAAACCCATTCATACAAATAATATTGTGTTCTGCGAGACATTCAAAGGCTGTGTATACTACCGGAGGGTCAATGACAATGATATATGAAATATTTTTGCCCCTGCCTGGCTTGAATGTATGAGCTGAGCCATTTCGGCTCGTTTATTAATATTCGATTCAATTTAAATGCAATCTATAAACTAATAAAAGAATTTTGTAGAAAAGGTTGTTAATAAATAATGATTCTTGAAATGCCCATAAAAAACTATTATTAACAATCATGAAACCATGTGGGTATAAAGTATCTCAGTTACGTTCGAGTGAAATGAACAAGATCAAGAGGTTTTAATTATAGATAAAAGAAACGGGGAATGGAACATTAGTTACATGGCGTGGTTAAGAACACGCGAGATTTCTCAGCGCGATTAATTCTGTATATAATTTGTAGAGAATAAGTGAGGCAGTAAGAATAGGTTCGCTATAAAAGGACAAGAAATCACTGTCATTTGATTGAAAATCGCTAGACCTTCAAGAAGCTGTTAGATATTTGATTAGGTTAAGTAGTTGGTACAAAATTGAAGGGAGGGACGAGGGCCCTCAGAGTTGGGTTGTGAATGGGATTTGATACAATAATTTTTTCCATCATTTTTGAAATTATTGTTATCAGAGAAATATATAAGAGTTTAATCAATACCGAAGAACGTTCCTGTGGAATGTATATTGGGCGCTGCATTTTAAGGCCAAAAAATCAACCGTTTTTAGATACTACACGAATTAAGGGGTCAAAGCCACAGTTCTAGTATTGCCATGGATACGAGTCGTTTTTTTATTTTTTATGGCCTAAATTATTCAAACAGATATCGTAAATATTTTAAAACAAGTCGAGATCAAGATCCTGAAAATGGTTGTATTAAACGTGTATAATCTGTCCGTCTGTCCTTTTTAACCATTTAACTAACTCATAGCTCCATATCTCAAATTAAACAAAATGAAATTCCAAGAATGTTTAGAACGATTTGAGCTCGAGATATTAAAAAAAAAAAAGAAAAATGTAATACATAACTTCAGTCAGGAGGCCCTTTCAGATTGGAGAAGGCCCAGAGAAGAATGGAGAAGGAAAAAACCAGTAGGGAGGCGCGGGAGAATTTGAAGGCGGCTGGCAGGATGGGAGCCATCAAATTCGGGACGATTGTATCAGGAACTTCGGGTCTAACAGAGGTAAAGAGATACAGCGATTCGAGGGTCTATTCAGGGTAATAATTATAAGGGAACACAATATTGTTACAATAGAAAGTATCAGAGAACCCAAAAAGAGGAGAACTGTCCATATTGAAGAAGTAAAACTTCTGGCAATAATAAAATAAAAACTGGAGTGTTTTCCTACTGACAGCCAATACTAGATTAGGTTACAGAAAATTTAGTTATTTATTCTATTTATCGTTTTTAGTTTTAAGATTGTTTTTGACTTTTGTAAATAATGTTTTTTCCATTTTAACTTGTTCATTTACAATAAAGAAAATTTTTTTAGGTTTGATTTATGTATTTAGCGTTTATTCCTAAGGAGCTTGTGAGTTTTTACATTGATATGTGTATAGGAATTTATTTTTATTGTAAATAGTTTTTCTTTATTGTTTTTGTTTTGTATGTTACTTATTGTATTGTATTAGTTTACGAGGATTGTTCATAAACTGGTGGGGGGGAGTTACAGCCTGAGTCAGCTGTTACATTGATGTCAGCTGACTGAGGAGATCAGCTGACCAAAATGTATGTATAGATGAGCTGGATTCAATTAAAGTCAGTGTTTGAGCAGCAACCGAGTTGGTCATTTATCTCTCCTTTTTCTCTTTTTAAGTCTTTGGTCTAGCAAACGTTTAACTCATACATGCGGATACATATTTAAAAATAAAAGTAAGAGGAAGCTTCCTGGTCTTAGCATTCGGCAAAGGTTTTTTTAAATAACTGATAGAGAGTAAGGATCTAATAAAAGAATAATGAAAAAACTTGTAGATAACGAATTTACGATAGAAAAATATACCCGGTATATTGTTTTTAAACATAAATTTATGTAGCATTTATATGCTTATGCTAAGTTTAAATTTTTTAAAAGATAAAGTAATGTTGGGCTTACCTCTGATGTTGGTTCAGCGTGTACGATGCATACCAACTGAGCTTCGTAGCCTTCGCCTGAATGAACCCAGCTTCTTTCGACTTCAATTTCAGGTGGAACTAAAAAAAAAAAAAAAGTAATAATATGATTTTTATATTTTATTATTTTCTTTTTAAATTCAATTTTTTTTGTATATCGGCCGAGGAGTGTCTACGGAGGCTTTTGAAATTCGATTATTTAATATTGAAATAGTGACCAATACAGGTCTGAATAAAAATCAATATAATTAGGATAAAAATATACTTACTAAGGATAAAAATATTTAGTAAAATCAGATAATCAATTAAGAAAATCTTATACTTGCGTAGAAGCTGAAACCTGAACTATCAAGAAATCTCTATTAGTCTAACAGTTAGCAGAATTAGGAAAAGTTAAGTTTTGTGAAAATTGCTATTATTTAGTTACTAAGTCGCAGAGATATAAATCCGAATTCCATAATAAAGAAAAAACTAACCAAACTATAAACTAAACTAAATTACTACTAAATTATTAGATTAAACTAAATTGTCCATACATTATTTTAAAAATTTAACGGAACAATTCACTATCGCATAAGTAATTAAATCTTATAAATTCCTGATGAATATAACGAATATAACAACCATTATGATTCTTACTTACTTTGTTCCAGATAGTCCATATTCGATATAACAATCAACTTAAAACACATTTTAAGAAACATGAATATTTTATTATAAACAATTACAAAAAATTCGTTTCACTTTTTCTAGTTTACAGTACCTAAAAAATCATCATTCAGAAGTCTTAAACGTGGCAATATATTGCTCATGATAAATCGGAGATTCCTGCAATAAACACTAATGGAAATTTTATTCAATCCAATTTAATACGGCGAAAAAGAAACTGATAACGGCGCATCTTTCCCTTAGGACGAGAAAAATATTAAAAATTAATGTTCCGTTGAAAAATAAGGTTATTGCTCACTGGTAATATCCGTCAAGAAACAAGGACCATTCTTTATACAGTGAAGCTGGAGACCATTTATCCAAGATCCCGATACCTATCTCGCTTGGACCACATCCTCCAGGCACCATCAGTCTCTCACGATGGATTGGCCCTCATCTTCCGCTTATTGGCAAAGTTTTAATCAACCCTACCAGGAACCGTTCAGCTAGCTAACCAATATGGCAAAAATGGATTAATATACCTCACTTTATAGGATCTTTAATAAATATCATTGGTTCGGGTGAGCAGTATCCTGTACAGATAACATATCTGATAAAACCCTCGTTCTGCTTCGAATCTGAAATAATGTGAGGAACATGCCGAAAATTCGAAATAGGTAGTTCTCTGAAGTAGTACAGAGAGCATTAATCAGAAGTAAATTGAAAATTGGAAAGCAGTTGAATGAGAACTCGGCTTTGGTATCAATACTAAATATATTTTAACAATAGCTATAAAAAATACAATTCAATGCTCAATTTTTTTTTTGATAATATTTAAAATTTAAAAAATATATTTTGTAAATTAATCATTATAAGCTAAGCTAATGATATAAGAAAAATATTCTGTATTTCATATTTCCTCTGTAACGAGAAAATTCAGACTATATTTACGTTTTAGTATGGTAATTTGAATGAACATTTATTTTTACTCTCTATATTTAAATTTAAAAGAAAAATCTGTAATTAAGTGTGAAAATGTAAGAGTTTACTATTGTAATAAGTAAATACAATACTAAGTAATGTATTCTGTCATATTGAGAATATTCTTTTCAAAAACCATATCCATGAGCTAGTTATAGTTGGTATCAGAGCCTTCCCAGATTTCAATAGTTTGAAGAGGTCAGCTCGTTTTTGTGAACCAGAGGTAGGAATTGTAGAAATTGGTCAGGTGAGCTCTATCTCTTCCAGGCAGTTATTTTAACAATTTAGAATTTTTCCACTCGTAGCCCGTGGTTTATTACACCTCGAACGAGGAGGATACTCTGCTTCTGATTTCTTCGGCTGGTAGACAATAATAACATGTGTGGGTCATTCATAATATTATTTTACAAAACTTAAAGGCCTGTTCTTTTTTCTTCGGGAGTCTGTCGCCTTCCTGAAGTCTTTGTCAGGAGACAGACACTGATGCAGTCAAGTTTCAAGAGGTTGCGGATCTGTGTTAGCAAAAGTAATGATACGTGTAATGAAATTAAAGAGGCGGAAAAAGTAGTTTATGAACACTTTTATCGTGTTCAACGTATTGAAAACATTAAATATGAGAAAACTAACTTTCGGTGAAGAATAACTAATTACTGTAACTAGGAAATCGTAAATGCACTGATTTCTCCCACCACCAACACAAAACTTCTGAGTCATTTATAATCATAATTTAATCATCCATCTTGCTTTAGCAACAGAATGCTTTTCACAATTATATCCTGACATATGTCAAACTATAATTTTTGATATTTTATATAATATGAAAAAATCGTAAGAGCTTAACTAAGTATCTAAATGAAAAATGTCAATACCTTGAGTCATCATACAGAGCAATTAATCCAGAAAAAGTCCTCGAAAGGGTTGATATAAGTTCTTTCAGCTCAGGTACAAAAAATTACGGTAATGTTTATCCTTTCTTTTTACAACTTCTTTGTTTTTATCGATTGAGAAAGGGATCGTGCCCAAGCTTCAAAATGAGGACCATTAAAAAACTTTGCTACATAAACACACAGACGTCGGCCGAAACTTTCCAGATTTCTGTCACTTCTCCCTCCTTCTCCTTATTTTTACTTCCAGGCTGAGAAGCAGGATGTTAGAAAATTAACAACAGGTTTCGATGTAGGATAAGTAAAAAAAACAACCTTTTTTTAGTGATTACTTCAGATCTTATGTTAATAATAATAATAATATACCTGTCAAGGTTTCTATTTACTTGAACGTTTGTTTTTTTTCTTTTTCTGGTATGCGAAATATTATGTTATACTTTTATTAATGAAAAATTGCTAATAACTCCTAGGACCCGTGTTCCAATCCGGTTGTGTTAGGTTATTCTTTACTTTGTTACTGTGGCCGAGAGTCAACGCTGTGGATTCTGGAGCCCTCCATAAAGTGGGCTTCCTTCATTGGGGAAAAATGTGACAGTTGAACGAGATCATGAAAAATCACATCATTGTATAACCGTTGTTCTAAAAACAGTACTTTGCTTAGAAAAACACTGAACTCCTGAACCTTCGTGGGTTGAAGTGGTTCACATTATTATTATATTTATAATATAATTATTAGATTTGATTTTTCGTGACTATTTATAAAAAGTTTTTGGTTTATTATGTTCAATATTGTATGTTCGTTATCGATAAATTTGCCGTCCGTTGCCTGTAAATTTTCCCAATCATAATCCGAAGAAGAATATAAAGTATTTTGAATTAAATATAGGGAAGCCTCAAATATAAATATATATTTCTTAAGGTATTAGGTACCTACTTTCTCCAGTTGGCATTTGAAAAAGGCTCAATTTTTTTTAAATATTCAATTTAAATGTATTCGTTGTCTTTTATAAAAATAAACGATAATTCGTTGCAGATATCAATACTTCTAATAGATTTTTAAAATTCTATTTGTCTTTACTAATTGTAGCACTCACTGGATCCTTCCATTTTTCTACTGAATAAATAGCATAATAGCTACTGATTGTCTGCCTAGATGGCAAACCAAAGTTTCTGTATAACTCATCATTTTAACTTTTTTACAATTGCATGGTATTACGTTTTTCGTATTTATACCTATTGTAACCATATAGTCTCTTTTTATCACCAGTCTAGCCTGTAATTCAGCCTTTTCCATTTTGGATAATTGTACAACTACATTTATTTCCATGAAGTAGGATGGGATTTGAAAGTTTTATCGAGGTATAATATAACCTTTTTGTTTACAAATTTGATTTACTGAGTATATGAGTGAGTATACCAAATACCATTCGTAGTTATATGTCGTATTTGATTTTAATATTGATCACGACGAATTATATATACATACCGTATTAAATATAGTATTAGTAGTAAGTTTAAAAATTATATTCATTTTAGAAAAATTGTTTGAAATAGGATTATAATTGAAAACTATAGAGAAAAAAAATCGAAATATCTCATAGTTCTTAGAAGTTAAAGAGATAAATATAATTCAGAGGAGGTATATAATCAAGCAGTGATCCTTTAAAACTCGTTATTCTTTTGTCGTTTTGACTCTACAATTGTATCCTACATACGAAAATTTATCAGAAACAGTTATCCATAAAAATCCATAAGCAATCGATTGATCCTTTTTCTCACATTGTCTTCGATAAATGTTTACATATTTATTAAATATAAGAATTATATATATGTGTATGTGTAAGTGTGAAGTCTGCATTACCTCATTCTCACCAATATTCAATATCTGCTCTGAAAGTGGGCTTGATGCAATCTTTGTTACTTCTCTACTAGTTAATCGTCCACAACAATGAAAGTAAAATTCTCTCCAATCATAATTATCTTCAACTATAGTGTTCAATCATAGTCTCAACTGAATAGCCGTTGAAAAGTGCTAAGGCGTGAATGGAAGATCTATAGGATTTTATGGAATAGGTTTCTCTTGAAGTTGGTTATCGAAGGATGATAGCGGAATAGCTTTAAAGCGATAGCTACTGTGGTGTATACAACATGATACTGGAGCAGATCGAGGAAGGGAATTGAAAGGTGAGATATTGTTTGTAGTGGAAGTGAAAGGGGATGAGGTGAGGAGGAGGCAATGATTGTAGCTGCCGTTGTAACGAGGGGGGCCTAAGTTATTGCTCGGGGAATCAGGTGCCCTCGGGATCTATTTATTAGAGGCTTTTTGCTCTCACTGCCTATCTCTCTTCATCAGGCCTTTGCCCTATTAGCCAATGGCTGTTAGGGGTGCCGTAGCTCCTAAAATTAACGAGTATGTTTTCACTTGTAATTATTAAAAGTACGTTTTGTTCTATCTAGTTACAAGAATAAAAAAGAAAAGGATAACCTAACTTGCTAATTAAAAATTAAAAAGTTTGGAACTATTGGCCTAAATAATTCCAAGGTAATTATGGACTTGATGGAGGAGCGTCGCAAAACCTGAATCGATAAAATATTTTAATAAAAATTGTTTATTTAAATTATCTACAAACTTAAACGATTTATTCTAAACACTTTTTTGTGGGGATATACATTAACTTCTTCAACTCGCACTAATGTTTGGAGATAATGATAAAGTAAAAATAAGATTAAGAAGATACCACTATTTCAATTTTTCTGATCAACCTGTTTTTAATACTACTATGATATATAAATAATTTCTCTTCAAAAAAATTAAAAGTAAATAAACACTCTACTTTTAAGGAAAAACACAAGAAAATACCCATTTGTAACCACAAACTACTAGTCACAATAACTGTTGTCAATGTACCGATTGAATTGCATTTTATACACGAGGCCGATAATTGCGTGAGGCACACGAAAAGGTAAAACATAAACTACTCCGTCCGTGCTCTCTCGTGTACTGTCAGTTCATAATGAACTAGTTCTGAAAGGGTAGATTGGGTCCGATAACCCAGATCTTTGATTAGCTAAGCTGTAATTTTTTCCTTCTAAAAAAAAATACAGAACAGAGTGGTTACGAATTTATACTTTACATTATAGGTAACAACAAATGAGAAGATGATCCAACATTGAGGTACTTTATGACAGAAGTAACCCTTTCAAGATAGTTTCTTTAGTCTAGTCTGTTTGAAGGAAGAATTATGTTGATTTAAAAATGTTTACATCTTGTGAAATATTATAAGTAAGCTAAGCGTTAGCTGTAGAAGTTATATTCTTTAAATTATTAACTCCCATGTCTGAATTAACTTTTGAATGTTAAATTTAAAGTGTTGAACTAAATTTTAGTTAGATACTGTTTATTAATGTTAGATAAAGACTTTGTGTTCACTTCAACGATAAAGTAGATGAGTATGGAGTGGAGTTCAGCATGAGTGGAGAGGAGAAAGTGTGCTCAACAGTAACGGCCAAAGACTCATAGAATTCTTCATAGAAAATAATATACTGATAGGCAACTCTTGATTTAATCATCTGTCCACAAGATCACCTTTGAGATGAGAGGAGAACGAACCACGGGGAAAAGCATCATTGATTATTTTATAATGGACCGGGTCCTGAGAAGGCTCTTCACTGATATAAAGGTCATAAAGGGGGTAGAACTAAGCACTTACCACAAACTACTTATATTGAATACAAAAATAATCAAACCAAGAAAGAAATCCAGCAAATCATATGATCGGATTGATGTTAGCAAGCTGAAAATAGAAAATAAACAAGAAGAATACTGGTCACTGCTCGAAAGTCGCCTCCAAGAAGTAAACGGGGAGAGTATGCTGGATAATCTCTGGAATGGAATTAGGAACTGCATACATAGTACAGCATGTGAAATATGTGAAGAACAAAAAATAAGGCCCAGAACCAAGAAAACTAAATGGTGTCAAAAGAAGTGTCACGCTCAAGAAGGAGTTCTGGAAAAATTATAAGAGAATAAAGTACCGAAGAAACCGAAACGAAACAAAAAGAGTAATAAAACTTGCTAAGACGAGGTCTTGGGAGAAGTTTGGTCAAGAGCTTAACCGAAACTATGGAGAAAATATTAGGAAGTACTGGCATATTACGAAAGCCTTGAAGGTTAAGAGGTCAAAACCGGACAGGAACGTTAAAGATGCATGGGAAGTTGATGGCCGAAGAAAAGGAAGTGCTTGAAGTCTGTAGGCAGTTCTTCCAGAGAAAATTTAGAATAGAAGAACGTCTTCACCATAACTACAGAGACTGTAGGAGAGGTAGAGAAGAGGGACACCTATCCTGAAGATATGGGCGATGCGACCGAAGAACTTCGTCAAGTTGGCAGTTTACAAAATTCAGCTAGAAAAAGCTCCAGGACCAGATGGCATAGCTCCGGAATTTATAAAATATGGCGGCAATGAAATGATCAAGTACCTTCAAATACTGTTCCAGAAGATTTGGGACCTTCAGTTGCTGCCACAAGAATGGGAAAACAACATCATAACCCCAATTCACAAGAATGGCAATCAAAGCGAATGTGATAACTACAGGCCAATATACCTATCCTCAGTGGTGTACAAAATATACACTAGGATATTAGAGCAACGACTGCAAGGTATTGTGGAACAAGATATTGAAGAAGAGCAAGCAACTTTCAGACATAGAGGACAGACCCAGAACCCCATTTTTTGTTTGAGTATGATAGCAGAGAAAGCTTGCGACTCAGTCCAGATGCAGAAGATATGGGATATACTAATAATAAAACAAAGGAGATGGCCGAGAGCACTAGTAGGTTTTTGGAATCCAGTACTGGTTCAAGCGATGATATATGCGGATGATATCGTAATGACAGCTGAATCTGGCTCTTCAGACATTCTTGGATGAATGGATTGAGGAACTGAAGATAAGAGGTTTGCGAATAAACCACAAACCAAAATTATGTGTTTCGGAAGAGAAAACACAGAGCCTAGGATTATGTATGATGGTGAACCCCAAGAACTTATGAATACCTATACGTATCTAGTGGCCATAATTAGTAAAGATTTAAAATAGACCAGAAGGTTCTAAATCGAGTAGAGAAGTCCAATGGAATGTACCATCAGATTCCAAAACTCTTATAGGCAAGCTAGAAGTAAGTAGAGATGCCAAAATACGGATATTTAAATCCGTGTTCCTCCCAGTCCTCCTGTATGGATCAAAAAGATGGACAGTCCTCGACAAGCACATATGAAGGATGAGATCAGCGGAAATGAAATTCCTCCGAAGAATAGTTGGTAAGACCAGGCGAGAATGTGTTAGAAATGAAAGGATTAGGGAGGATCTGGGAGTGAAATCAGAGCGTGACACCATGCAAGAACGGCAATTAAAGTGATATGGACACGTCTGTAGAATGGACTATACCAGAAAAGCCAGGTGGTATTTGGAGGCTAGGCCGAATGAAAGACGGCTTCGTGGCAAACCCAGGTTCATGTACTCTGAGTACATTGGAAAACTAGGGGCAGGAAGAGGACGTACCATCCTGGAGATGAGAAGACTAGCCTGGGTACAGGGACCGGTGGGCTGGATGGACTGAGACTGCGACTCCACGCTTGACGGCACACAGGAAAAAGAAGAATAAGAAGATTAAGAATCTTTTTTTCTAAAAAAAAAACTATCACTATACAACCAAAAATCTGAAAATTATTTCACCATATTCAACAAAATTTTTATTTATATTTAAAGTAATACAGTAAAATAACAAATTTAAAATGACTAGTAGTGAACTGCACTGATAAATCTTAGGAGAGAGGTAAAAGAAGTATTAATCAGAAAATGACCAAAACAGGTAAACTGGTAATACGCCTTGACAGTGGGCTGAGTGAAAAAACATTGTTCTTATATATTTGCCAAAAAACTTAAAATTGTATCAGCCACAGCCCCAAAAACAAATCCACCATGGACCCCAAAAAACAAATCACCCACGGACCCCAAAAACAAATTTGCCTAAGAACTTAAAATCTTAAAGATTTCTAAGAACTTAAAGTTTCGCTTCGCCATCTCCCACGTGAGATACAACCGCAGTGACAGAGTACTGTTGTCACACGAGAGGTGCCATACGTCCAATAAAGGTTAAGACTATATTTAGTAAGTAATTGGTCTTTCTTTAAAAAAAATCCCGAACGAAGCAAAAACCTTAATCCTAAATGCGAAAATTAGGCTTTAAAATATCGTCTATGTTGTTTAGATTTAAGGGCAAAAAATACAAGTGGTTATTATTGTCCTTACAGAAGAAAATAAAAAAAAATAGTTATTGACTTTTTAAATCAATCTATTCAAAAATATGATATAATTGGATAGTTCCATCCCAAGATTTTCAAGTGTTTGAAACATTCATCCAATCTACTTATCGTATTTGTCTTGTTTTTTTGTACAGTTGTAAATTACAATAAATAAATAAAAAAGTTATTATTTTATATATAATCTTTTCAATTTCTTGAGACTAGTCCATTTTTTAAATGAATCAAATGGTATCCATGTTAAGTCTTAACACACTTTATTTTACCAACAGTCCAACATTTCGGCCAATTCGGCCATCCTCGAGAAAAAAAAAAGTTATTAAAGTTAGACAATACATAATGCACAATTCAGTCTCATACCAGCGTGAACAATAGATTTAATAAGCTTAAAAAATAAATTATGTGACACTATGATGCATGATACTAACGTTTTGTCACCGGGTTTCAAAGGATATCTAGAATCTCAGCGTTTGGTTTGCACCTGTCAACTCGTTGGTCTTACCGGATGAGAAAGTATTAATATAAATATGTCAGTTGCTGGGTCTTATTCGTTGTTATACATTCCTCTGCTTTGTAAATGACTTGTTATATACATGACCAATACAGCAACAAACACGAAACAGGGTGGGTGGGCATTTTCGTCAGTGAATGGTTAGTTATGTTATGGAAGGAGAGCTGGCAATTTCTCTGACGCTAGTTTTAAATATAAATTAAATATAAATTAAAAATAATTTATTTTAATTAACAGAAATACAATTATTTTCTGTAGCTTTTGAAATATTGTGTGAAACATAGTGTCTCAAAACGAAAGTTAAATATCTTCATTAATACTGCTAAACCGAATTTGAAAAAGAAGCCACATATTCAGGTTTTGATTTAAATAGGATTAATAAGAATATTAGCAGTTGAACTTCGCAATCATAAAACTTTTTCAATACCATGTCATTATTATATTTTACTTGTGGTTGTAATTGCTAAAAAGACCCCAAAGACTGGGAAGAGTACTTAGCGGAAAATAGAGCTGTAAATAATAAATAGAGCTCCAACCATTAGGCGCAGCCAACAGGTCTATTTCAACCCCGCCAGTACCTAACCCTCGGGTCCCGCGAGTAATTAGTTTATTTTGGGCATGGTCCCTTAGCGGTTCATTATTTCCCAGCTAGTTCGAACTTGTGTATAGTGTACCTAAAGCAACACTGTAATAACAACATGCAGACACAACGAGAAATACCTAAGAAAAAAAATACTAAACTAAATTTCTTTATGTATGATCTATTTTGTTTTATCCACTTATTTGTTTTCACTATCTCTTCTAAGGCGAATTAATATGGGTCACTTCCTTGATCAGATGCATAATGAAGCCGTAAATAGGCCAAAAACAGTCAACTTTTTTTGTACTGTTTCTTGACCAATTAGCGAGAAAAATGTGCGGAAAATCAAAAAATCGCAAAGAACAAAATCATCACTTATCGTAATACATTGAGAATATATCGGGAACCTGTACTCCTATTTCTTTCAAAAGACATTCACGATTTTATCTTACGGGAAATTGAAATATTTAAACATGCAAAATTGCTAGTAGAAGAATACTCAACCAATCTTATGTAAAATTTCCTAAATAAACAACTATTGTTTCTTGTTTTTTTATTATATCAAAGCTTTTCGGGTACATTATAATTATTATATACATTATTGATCTCGATGAAACACCCAGTGATTTCAGATATTTGTTAGCATTCATAGTTGGGAATATTACTGTACTCCAAAAAAAAAATATTTTTTTATTCTTTCCTAGTCCATAAGTTTCAATTAGAATAAATTATCATATCTTCCAAACGCTCTACTTCAATAATTATTTAGTAGTTCCACTGTTCTATGCGAAGATTAAAATTTGAAGCGACCCCATAACCTTTGAAAAAGGAGTTTGGCTGAGGTCAGTTTCTCAACTGCTGACCTGAGTGACCGTGCCTAAATGCATTCTCGCTTAATCCCCTCGGGTCACTTCCAATCCTGTGATGCGGTCAGAGGACTCTGCTTTGTCCTCTAAAGGTAGGGGATTATGGCTCGTTGATCTCCAGTTAAGAGGAAATGGGTTATATAAGAGTAGAATTTTAATGAATAGTAAACAAAAATACTACATTAAATTGAATCAACAATAATTCGAAGCGTTTATAAGTTCTTATAATCTCATCAACAACATCCAGCAATGATTATTCATATCATAAAACAAGTAGTTAATTTCCAAAAACTGAGTTATTCATCCTACTGAAGAGAGCCATTACAGCTGCGGCATTACCGATTTAAATTTAAAAAAAAATTATGTATCCGATGGTTCTTTTAAATGCGCCCTAGAAACCTGCGAAATAATTATTTGATATAAATTCAGCTATATTTTTTACTTGCATGTGTTCTGCTATAATTCTGGATGGGGTTTCAAGGTTATTACGTAATTTTATGATTATGATGTGTAATATACATAATGTTCCTGCCGATTTTTGAGTATTTGCCCGATTAACGGGTATCATTCATCTTTCATCGGGTAATTGTTGGTGATCGGGGAATGCGGGTAAAATGGATTCAGGTTATATGTAGGATGCTAGTGCAGTAGACCTTCGACTATTTTTTTATTTAATCATAAGACACTTTTTCTAATAATAAACATTTGTTATTAGAATAATAATAAGAAATTTTTGTTATCTCCTTAGAGATTGAATTTTAGAACATAGGTGTACATAGACCATTTGGGGTCCCTTACGTATTTCTTTTTGGGGCCCGGGATTGATACAATTTTTTAGTCAAGTTGCCTTTCAACTGTTGATGACGCGAATAAAAACTTTGAAACGAATCAATTTAAAGATAAGAAATAATTAAAACAAAAAATAATACATAAGAATGCTGTTATCCCACCTATCGTCATTGTAGTTGGTAAGGTTAATACGTTGCAACAGTTGATTGTCGACGAGAGTTATATATATCAACCTTACCAACTGCAATGTATATATGTATATACATTGCAGTTGGTAAGGTTGACTATATA
>NW_027114568.1:201315-204042 GCF_000696795.3 Halyomorpha halys
TATATATATATAGTCATATACATATATGACATTTAAACGTGGCAGTTAACGCGAATGTTATTCCACTGACATTACTTGTACTATCAACTATTGTATCTGAAATAGCTAGTCAATTCTGTCGCAACAATAAACGGTCATGGAAGTAAATACTGTCAAGACCGTAACTGTCAAATCATTACATAATGGAAGAGGCTGCGATTGTTGCTGCAATAACGGGTACTGTACTATAGTTTACTGCTTCATTGACATTACATGTAATTGGAGAAGTTTGTCGGGGGGGGGATGCGGTCAGCAAAGAACAACATAAATAAACAAAACCATATTTATTTATTTTATGCCGACGTTTCGACCTTCATCAGGGATTATGGCGTAGAAGGTAGGCCTGCAACTCTGCACTTGAGTTGCAGTCATTACTTGTACTATCAACTATAACGCAAGAACTGGTGCGACAGACTAATCATGACTTTAACAATCATACAGTAACAGTTAAAACGATTCGTCAAGAATGGGTAATGTAGCGAGTATTTGTTAAGTAAATCGAGTATTTTCAAGATGCTAAGCGGGTATTTTTTTGTTGAATGAATCGGCAAAAACTGTTGCTAAAAAAGGGAAATGGTTAATTATTTCGAATCAACAAAATTAATGGCACTTAGGAGAAAGATTGTTTGAAAATTGGGCATTTAATCTAAGGAAGATAGGGCCCAGATGATACAAAAGATCATTCATATGTCCCAACATAGAATACCGGGCTAATTATAGCTGGATGGATAATTATAGATAGAGAGAAAAGGAATTGGACAGAGACCACTGGAGCAATAGTTAAGGAAGCCATGGCCTACACCATAAGGGCTGTATTGCTGCTCTAATAAGTTGTATTATATGGACACAAGGGAAGACGAAATTTTGCACTATCGCAATACTTCCCTCTAATATATATTCCATATCAGTATAGGTATTTGCAAGTAATAATTATACTTATTTTACATATTTTATAAAACAAAATCATAAAAAAATAAATATAAATTTGCCATTACAAGTTTAGAGTTAAAATATAATTTATAGTTAGAATAGTAATAAAAAACTAAAGTGATATTTATGTCCTTCCGTACGTTGATTTTCATCTCGAAGTTGCGTAAACAAATTTCTGAGAGAGACCTCTCATTTTCTTCCTCCTCCAAATTATAACAGAAATATTTCACAAATAGTGATTAAAAATTGTGTTCTCATTAGTATTTACGAGGAATCGCAAGTTGAAGCGCCACCAAGAACCCATCAAGAACTGCTCAGCATAATCTCGGCTCAAGAAGCTACCATAGGTGGCCCTAGGTACAGCTCCGGACTAACAACTTTGCTGCTAAGCAGTAAGAGGTCGAAGCTAAGTGCCTATGTTGCTTGCCCCTCCTCATCCCCCTATTAGCTTGGGGAAATATGACGTCATTAGTGCCCCGGCAAGAGATTTACAGAACCACTTAGACGCCTACTCTTCTTCTTATACAAATCCCAAACTACATCATTCTCTGTTAATTTTTAACATTAATTGGTTTTCCTTTGAGTGTTTATGAATCATTAATGAGAGAGGCTTAACAATTCTTTTATTTGAAACTGTTATAGGTTTTCGTTATTATCGTTTATGTTATATCTTGCATTTTAAACCATTTGTGTTTTGTAAGCTCGATAGATCTTCAAAATTCGTGTGAGCGGTTTTATGAGTATTATTTTTTTTTTCCTTTTTTTTGATCACCAGACCAACCCAGTGAGTTCTTCTCTACATTTAAAAATTGATCATGAAGGGATGTAGTCCCGAAAAAAAGATACCCCTAATGTTTTCCAACATTACAATTATTGAATAATTTTAATGACTTAAAATAAGTTATTACACAAAAATAATATTATGCTCTGGATGTCGAGCGTTGCCAGATAAAGAATATCTTTGGAGGCACAATAGTTTGGCCAAGATTATCCATCAAAAACTGGTGTTATTAGATAAAATGAAATCTGACCCTGTTCCTTATTATCAGTACGTTCCGAAACAAGTACTTGCAGGTAAAGCAGAACAATATTTATTTGGATTGTTCTATGATTACGGAAAATACAGTTTTTAATAACAAACCGGACGTAGTATTAATAAACCAAAAGACGAGAAGTGGATATATGATTGTATTGTTTTCCCAACGGAAAATATCAATAAAACAGTATCGGAGGCGATTAGGAAATAACAAGATTTAAGCCAAGAACTTCTGCAAATTGATATATTTGAGTATATAAGGTATATCGGGTGGTGATGTATTACAACGGTTTTATTTCAGACAATACCACCCAGTCAGTCGGGAAATTGAAGCTCCCTGAAAAATTATTAGAAGAATGGCAGAAAGCAGCTCTCCTCAGAAAAGCGAATATCTTGAAAAAGTTATTAAATTTGGGATAAAAATATTTGACTGTAGATTGTTGGAAGATAGTCGAGGTGGCGGTCAATAAAGGTATCAAAATAGTAGAAAACAACAATTTATGTAAACCAACCTTTCACCCCACTTCGTCAGGTTTTAATTAAAAAAAGATTCAGGCATGCAACAATTTACAGAATATTAAAATTAAAAAAACATTTCTAACCAATTGTTTTGTTTATAAACGAAATAATAACAATTTAAGGAAGTATATATGTAGGTGAACTGGAAATAAATTACTAATGAATATAACCAGTTGTGATAAAAATTCTAAATACAGACCTAG
>NW_027114568.1:204092-217178 GCF_000696795.3 Halyomorpha halys
TATATAGCAATAAGAAACTAGTTACTTATAAATTCCGCCAAGTGATAGAATTCTAAATACAGATTTAGACTAATAAATGTTAGAAAAATACTCGTCAGAACTAGTTATAAATATAGTAAAGAGGTAGGTGTAAAAGGTATAACAGATAGGTAACATATTTTAAAATTGAACCTATACCTATACCTATTACTTTGGTGCGGGTGAATATTTTTGCCAATGAAATTCTAAAATAATAATAAAAACAATATATTTAAGAAATGATAACGATGAAAACAAGAATTATAGAATTAATTTAAAAAAAAGTAACTTCTACACCGAAAATATAATGTGAAGGTAAATCAAATAAATATGAATTCTCGGCAGCACAGTCTCCCACATGATGTTGGATTTCTTAAGTAGCCAACTACTACAACTTTAACTGCTGGGAACTGGGAATGAAATTTTGTAAAATATCTTTTAGCGAATTCAATTTTAGTTCGTGTTGCTATCTATTAAATCTTTTTTTTTTTTCAATAAAGCATCTACTGCAATTCTTAGGACCTTGTTGGAATTTTTTTGTTTTTTGTTTCGTACAGGATACATTTACCCAAGATTTGAAAACCATTAATAAAAAATGGCCTCATATTATTTTATAAATAAGAATGGCTATATCTAGTTTTAATTTAGATTTTATATTAACGAGAGAACACATAAGTTGGGTAATCATGATAGCATTAGAAGATATTGTATCATAGATGTTAAAACAAATTTGTTTTGCTGTGTGGTGTATATTTAACAGACATTTGTAAATATTTAAGAAGAAATAAAACTCTATACTTTTCAAAAAAGCAACTACTCCATTATTCAGGATAACAATTCTTATGTTCAATAAATATTTTAAAATAGGTAAGTGAATTTAAAACCAATGTACTCTAGTGAAAACATTTGTTTTGGCGTGTAAGGGGCCGGTGTTCTTAGCCCGACTTTCTGTTTCTGTGTTCTGTTTCCTTATACTTTATTATTATATTATGAATTGAGAGGTACCAGTTGGGATCTGTTTGTTCTTTATACTGACTCGTAAATTATCAATTCTATTATTACCATTCAAATTACAACGGAAAAGGTCTTAGTTGTTTTAATGTGTTTGTCAAGCAACTACCCTCTTCAAGGACTGTCTTCAACTGTGCCCTATCCTTTTTTTTTCAAACCTCCTATTTATTTATTTTCAATCAATTACAATTATATATTACAATGTGTCCTTTCCTCTCCTCTCTTGCTCTTTACTCCTTCCCTTCCCTCTTCTTCTAATTTCTCCCCATTTCCGATCTTCTCATTGGCCCTCCTATGCTCCCACTCGTTTACTTACCCTTCAGAGGGGGTGGGAAGGTCCAATGACCTTCGGCGAAAGCGGTCTTTTTCCTCCCTTTCATTTTCAAATTAAGGCGGCTTCGTTCTTTGACAGAGGTCGTTGCATTTTCCCGAGATTTTTAGAGTGCCCAAGTGTGAGATAAGGGCTGTTTAGGTGTTTACCTCTACTTACGTGGTTGGTTATCAAACCCTTGATTTTATCTATTCTATATCTTTCCATCAATTTAGAAGATTTAGAAATTTGGACTTGGGGATCTAAAAACTGATATTTAGGTCGAAAACGTAGGCTCATATTTTTTCATGATCTCATTACTTCCCCTTACCATATATTTAATATGTAGATTAGTGGATATAAAAATAAGAAACAACCAAATGAAATAATGGCTTGATTCATCTAATAAATGATTGTTTTTTTGCTTTCATAATATATAAACACCTTGTTTTAAATGCTTACTGTGGTGAAATACCAAGTAGTTTAATGTATTCCATTATTATTATTCAATGAGGGGTGACGTAATTTAGCAGGTCACTGGACTTATATTATCCTGGAGTGGGTTCGAGTCCGGCTGTTGCAGATAATTTATTTATTCTATTATATCAATATTTATTGTATCTGGCCAACACTAGACTCTCCTGTGACAGACCAAAATTATCTGCCATGTGGTTACCAGAATTCACATTATTCCAATAAATTATTAGTTGGATAACAGGTGACGGAAAATTGTATTTCAGAACGGCTAATTTCCCATTTAAATAAACTTATATTCATAGTTTTTTATTCGTTATTAATTTTCTGTTATTCATTTGTACACAATTTTCATTTAAATAAAAAAGAAATTTTGAAAAATAAACTTCTGAATTGTTATTATAAACAAATTCACCTTTGCTTATATAGCAATATGCATTAAATTTGTAAATTTGTAGAGAAATTTAGAAAACAAGAAAAACAAAAATAAGGGCTTCTTCGTAGTTATTATAAATATCATAAAATGTATTTTATAGTAAGGTAGTAGAAATGTGAGGCAGTGCGTACTTTTTTATTATTCCTAAAGTCTATCAGTAAATGAAAAGTGTGTACATTTATTATTAGTATCATCATTAATATTGTTTCAAGAGTATGCTGGTACACATTATCAACTATATTCATTTGTAATTTATGCTTAATTATTTATTTCAAACAAATAACCTGAAATCTTAACCGTTTTATTAATTTATATAAATGTGTTCTTGATTTCTTTGGTATAACTAAGGTATGGATCTATTTTTTTTCTAATCTGTGTAATCTATAATAATTATTACAAATTTAAGAAAACGTATATATTTTTCTTAATTTTCAATATAGCGTCCAACCAAACGCAAATAAAAAAAGTTCCTCATTAGTTAATTAAATTACATTTTTAAAAATGCAATTAAGAAATGACGTTTCTGTTAATAATATTCTTTTTTTCGCACGATAGGAAATTAAAGTAAAAATGTTTATAAATTAATTGCAGCAAAAAATGTCCCAAACCAAAACGCAGGTATAACGATTTTCTAATAATTTAACCACAGAGATATTTTTGGCTTATTGACTTTCCAATCCTCCGAGGCTTGATAGACAAGAAGTGTGCGTCGTGGTAGCGTGAATGGTTAACGAAAGGCGAGGGTGGGGGGTACCCGAGGCCACAAAACCACTAACAACCCCAGCCTAATTAACGTTCGACGATATAGAGTCGAGGCTAACCCAGATTCTAGGGACGTGTTCGAGGCAACTGGAATACCCCCGTATTTCCTCATCAACGCCAGATACCTCATCTAAACCAAGTTAAGGCAGGATATTGCCATGTAACGGGAGTTTGACATAACATGGTAGGATATATAAAACAAGCTAGGTTGAAAAATAGTTGATTAGTTATTTTTTAATTAAATAAAATATATATACCAAAATATAAATAATATTCAGAGTTGTCTATTGAAAAAGGTTAGCCAGTTAAATGATGCTTAGTTTTTATTATTTGTAGTTTAAAATATATTTGTGAAGTTACACTCTACACTCAATCATCTGTATATTCTTTAATTTACATAATAACTATAAAATGAATTACAATATTCGCAAACAAATTAATTTATTTTTTATTTATTTAATTAATTTATTTTTAAGATTTTGGTTTTTGATGAATCATCATAAATATATTCATATTAATTTTTAATGCAATTGACAAAATAATAAAGAATAAAGCCATTTAATCATCTAATTTGAAAAACTTTTGATAAATGAGAAGAACGGCGCTCTAAGTATATCTTACCCGCAGAACCGTGTTCTAGGCTAATTGATATAGACGAACATAGACAGTCGTAAAGAGGGCAGCTTGTTCAAAGCATATTTTATGATTAAAACTATACATCAGACATGATGCATGTTGTAATAATATATATTATATATATAGTAACTAAATATATATATATATATTTAGTTACTATCAACACAGAAATATCAAATATACGATGAGCCCACTAATGTTCATATACACCTACGCTATACAATACACCTAAGCTAATCTTTGAACATTGGGATTTGCAATGACTATTTTTAAACTAATTCAATTTTTTATGACATTTCAATCAATGAGAGCATCCTTCCCCTTATAAGAAATGGAGTTTTTTAAACTGCAGTAAAATCTAAAAATTACAACAAAGAAAAAGTACGAAAGTTGTTTTCATTACTAAGTATAAACTAATCGATAATGGATAGTTGTCTATTTTCAATAGTAACCATAAAATTTATGGAGTAATAAAGTAAATGAAAATATTTATATTTTAACTAAAACCTAAGAATTAATGCCTAAATATTTTAAAAATATATAAATAATTTGTTTTGTTATTTTGTTTAAATTCACACGGAATATTTTATTCAATTATCTACTGATTACTCTTCTTTTTTAAAAGATAACAAAATATTAATTTTTCTCCATAGGTTAAATTTTTCAAATTTTATTGAACTAGACTATATATTAAGAATAATAGCACGACTGTGAAAGTAGGCGAACATCATCTTCGACCCGAGTTTCTTTTGTAAATTAAATATTCTTGATTATTGGAGCTTTAATTACTAGACCTATTACTTTATTATATATTTTTTTATGGATGGAGATGGAAATGTTTTTTATCACTTAAATATTGTTCTTATCCGAATCATGAGCGTACAAAACAAAAATATCAATTTTTTTATGCTTATAATTAATAGTTTTTAACCCTTTGGCTATATCTTACGTATTAGTACGTCATGCATTTGTAGAGTAAAGATACACATAACGTTCTGATACGTCCTTAAAACTAAGACTAGATTTAACTAGTTAATTCTAGTTTATTTCAAAGTAATGTGTATCGTTCCAACAGAACAAATAATTTCAGTAGTTTGGTCAAGATTCACCATTGTTTGGGAGACACAATCCCATAGTGAAAATATATTTTATTAAAGTGATAGCAACAGTTTTAAAGAAATTATTGATTTTAAAACTGAATGAGAATTTTATAATGATCCTTAATGCGATATATGTGTACCCAACGGGTTAACCAAATTATCTGCATCCAGCAACGGATGTGTACTGAAAAACGACCTACATCACACAATGAAAATTTTTCTCAGTATTACTCGAGTTTATTCTTCCCGTGTAGTATATTATTGTGCCAATTTATAATTCCTGAATTTGTCAGGGAAATTAAAGGGCTCCGTATCTTTCGTTAAAATAGAATTAGTGTTTCGTACATTTCGTAAATTTATTATATATACTTCACGGAGTCTTCTCCGAAAATTAGAATTTGTATTTATTTACATCCCGAAAATGAAGTGTTTGAGAAGAAGAGTAATAAAGAACTAATGGAATCGTCTGAATAATATCAATCAATACTGGGCTGTTATAATTTATAATAATTTTTTTAAATAATTTATTTATTGTTATTTACAACTGTATAAGTTATAATACGGCAAGGCGTATTGTCCGCCTTAATACTCCCTACCCATGTAAATAAACAACCAAAATGTATATAAGAAGCATTAAGAGAGGGAATAAAAGAGTGTTATCTCTGTAGTCTTGCGTACTGTTACTCTGCCCAATTTCCTACTTTTTTTTAGTATTCTTCTTCTCCGACAACGCATAAGTGGTGCCGAAACCCGGGACTCGCTTGAATTTACTTTCGGTTTAATATTCAGTCAACAGTTTTCTTTTCTTTTTCTCTCTGGAATTAAGTTCTTTCTTTTCGTTTGATTATTTTTTTTTCTTCTCCTTTTCTTTCTTCTACTTTTTATTTCGAAATCTATAAGAATGAATGCGGACGGGACCCCGATCGTGCAACCTGCGATTTTCAACATACCGCCAGAGGGGGCAGGAGCCCCTGCAGTCCCCATGGCGCTGGGCGATGCCGCAGCCCCTGGGGCCCCTGAGGCACCGTATTTCCAACCTCTACCAACCACAACTCTAGCGGCGGCTCATGCGAACGCGTTAGCGATGATGAAGGTGAGGGCAGCGACATCGCAGGACATAAGAAAAGCCATTTCGGACCTGGAACGGTTTACTGGGGAAATAGGGGAGCTGAACCATTTCCTCAAAGGAGGTGACCGGATTATGGAAAGGTTGGAGGCGAAGGTTACGGATAACCTATTGGAGCGAGGCGACGCCATTTCTCTGAAAGCGGCCCTCATCTGCCGGGTCAAGAGAAGTATCTTGAATCAGATCCAGGCGGACGAAGAGACGTCGTGGCTAACGGTAAAAGAAAGATTAAAGAAGGCATATGGTGGAGGTAGGTGGACTCCGGAAGAAGACATATTACACTTATTTCGAGAGAGGAAAAGACCGACACAGACCAATGGTCAGTATGCGGGGACGTTGCTCGCCCAGTATAACCTAATCACGGAAAAGATGAGGGAAACCATAAGCACGGAGATAGTGCATTGGAGGATGAGCTTCCTGGGATCAATCCTGAAGGTCCAACTAGCCAAAGAGACAAAAAAGAAAGAGGGCTTACCCCGGGAGCGCACGTTCGCTGAATGTGCACAGGAGATGGTGGACACCAGCGCACGAGAGGAGGAGTCAAGTATGGAGATAGAAGACGCAGGGTGGAGTAGAGTAACCTACACTCGCCCCAGAAACTTCGACACAACATGGAGAAGGAGGGAGCAGAGAGAATAACAGGGCATGACAGACAGAAGAACGAACCAGGCCAGACCGAGGAACGGTGGTCGGAAGGAGGAGAGAAGATGCCACGGCTGTGGAAAAACGGGTCACCTAGTGGCCCGGTGCCCTCGTACGCGATCCTTCGAGTGCGGTGAGGAAGGACACATCGCTAAACATTGTCGATACATATACCGGAGGAAGGAGGCGGATCGGGGAGAACCGATGGAGGTGAACGTCCAGAGAGTCAAAAGGAGACATAGGATACCCAGATCGGATGAATCATCTAGTGAATCGTCAGAGTCTACAGAAACATTATTGACAGAACCGGAAGAGGAGACGAGGAAACGGGACAAGAAACCGAGGACCAGGTGGCAGCGAACCGGGGAAAGAGGAAGGTCGCACGAAGAAATCTGAGGAGGGTGTCAGCAGAGGGGCGACCGCACGTTGGTATGCTCCAACGTGAAGGGAGAACACAGCGGTCTGCCTATCATCCGCGTGAGAGGAGTGGCATGGCTGGTGGATACCGGTAGTTCCCACACCATCCTGAGCAGGGAGGCGCTTAGAAGGTTAACCAACGGGGAAAGGAAACTCCAGGTATGTACATGTCAACTAATCACTCTGGGTGGGCCCTGTAGTGTGGAAGGGGAAGTAGATATGGACCTTAGTAAGTGGTGAATCCAGGGGAACTTACGGGTGCACATAGTAGATAAGATGCCAAGGGAATATCAAGCTATTGTGGGGTGTGATTTATTAACTAGAGGGCGGTCACGGATAGCACAAAAAGGGGACAGATGGATCATTCGTATAGGGAATAAAAGGTTCAGATGCCAACAAACTCTGGGAGGAAAACAGGTTGGGACGATTACACAGGGAGTAAATTGGAGACAGGACTTGATGGAGGAATTCGGAGACTTTTTTTTAGGGACGAAGAAGCTCTGGGCGTGACGGGTAGAACTGTGCATGAAATCCCTTTGAAGCAGGAGAGGGTGACTTACGTAAAAGAGAGGAGGTACCCACAGGCGCTACGAAAGCACATCCGGGACGAACTGAAAAATTTGAAAACCCAGGGGATAATAGGTGACAGTACATCGCCATACAACAGCCCCTTATGGGCTGTACGAAAGAAAGCCGCACCGGGGGAAACCGAGGAAAAGTACAGGTTAGTGGTGGACTACCGGAAACTGCACGACAACACGGTCGACGAGAGATACCCAATTCCACGGTTTGAGGATATCTTGGATCGATTAGGCGGGGCGACCGTGTTCAGTACTCTAGATCTAAAGGCGGGTTATCATCAGATCGAGATGCACCCTTGGGACCGCTTTAAAACGGCTTTTACTTTCGAGCGTGGACATTTCGAATTCACGAGGATGCCTTTTGGGCTTAAGAACGCGCCCATAACGTTTCAACGGCTCATGGATGAATTGCTAAGAGGTATCGACGAATCCATGTGCCAAATATATATTGACGACCTATTGGTCTTTAGTAAGACGGAACGCGAACACGTGGAACACTTGCGGAGCGTGTTCAACAGACTTCGGCAGTTTGGGTTAAAACTTTCATCCGAGAAATCAAAACTGGGGCAACAGCAGATTTCTTTCTTGGGGCACACGATATCCCGACACGGAGTAAAGCCAGATCCGCAGAAAGTAGACGCGATCCAGCGAATGGAGATTCCGAAAGACGTTAGGGGGATCCGACGACTGCTCGGACTCTCAATTATTACAGGAGATTCGTGTCCGAAATGGCGGAACACTTAGTCCCTATCAATAACCTCTTAAAAAAGGGGAATCGAGTGGTAGTAACGCCATCTATGGAGAACAACATTCGGAAATGCATGGATAAATTACAGCGGGAACCGGTGTTAGCATTTCCGGACTTCAACAGACAGTTTACAATCACGACAGACGCCAGCGACTATGGTTTGGGAGCTGTACTCTCTCAGGAGGGAGATGGAGCGGAGCGCCCAATAGCATATGCCAGTCACAGACTCACGGACGCGGAAACCCGATACAGCGCCCTGGAACGGGAATTGTTAGGCATAGTATGGGACGTCGACCACTTCCGCCCTTACGTGTTCGGTAGGAAATTTAAAATACAGACCGACCATAGACGCCTCCAATGGGTGGCGAAGTTGAAGGAATCTTCAGCTAGGGTGACCCGGTGGAAGGAACTATTGTCCCAGTATAATCTTGAGGTAATTTATAAACCGGGGAAAGAGAACGTGGTGGCGGTTAGGTTGTCGCGCGCTATAACGGTAAATGCTATTGAGGAAGACCAAGGGGGACCGTCAGGGGATCTTCGGCAATATCTCCGGGAATGGACGCCTGTGGAGGAAAGTAACCAGGTCGCACCAGACCATAGGGCCGCGGATGAGAGCCAGAGTACTCTAGAGGGGGATGCTATGGAGGCAGCATCAGAGGGAGAAAGTTCTGGTGGTGATCGTCCGGTAGACATGGAACAGGTTAACGAAATAATTAACGATAAGTCGCGACAAATAATTTGGAAAACTTGAACTACCGGGATGACGAAGATAGAGTATGGGATATATGGAAGGAGTTCCATCATGACTATCTGGTGGACTCCGGGTGTAGGCGAGGACCAGATTTGTAGGGCGTTCAAGGACGCATCGAAGCCGGGTAAGACACCTGTACGTTGGGAATGCCGTGGTTTGGGACAAAATTAAACGCCTTTGGCGGACGGAACAATTGGGGGTGGACAGAACATACGTACGTTGCTTAAGACTGGTGGACACATTACGGGATGAAGAACAGCAAAAAGAGGTGACCCTCGCCTATCACCAGGGTAAAACAAATCATAGAGGTGTCACAGAGACGATGCATGCTCTGCGGCGGAAATATTTTTGGTGGGGTTTAAAACGAACGGTACAAGAGGTGATAGGGAATTGCGAGGTCTGTTTAAATACCAAATACGACCGACACCCCCCAAAGCAATACAGGAGGAAATCACAACGGCGGACATGCCATTAGTCGACTTACAGGTATATACGTTTACCTGGAGGGGCTATAAGTGGGTCACGGTCATCGACCTATTCAGTAAAGTTGGCATGGCACATCAAATCACAGATAGGTCAGCGGGCGCGCTATTAGGGGCAATGCGCATGTGGTTCCAGTTTTATGGAATACCCGATCGGATCTCATCGGATGGTGTTCGAGAGTTCGACAATGCGTCGATTCGGGACGAAATGAAAGCACTGGACATGGATTGGCATCTAACACCTCGGGGCACCCGAAGAGTAGGGGGGGGGATCGAACGTCTGCACAGTACATTGAGTGACCACTTGCGTGTATATCAGCTGGACAAGGGGCTAGAACCCGATGACGCGATGAAGAGGGCTATCGCGGCATCCAATCACTCCATTCACGCAGTTACAGGGTTCTCTCCCTTCGAGGTTCTTTTTGGTATGCTCGGTCGACGGCCAGATTATCGGGGAACGGCTGGGGACGGGGACATGATCAACAACGGGATGGCTCTCCGTAAGATATGGGGCAAAGTACAGGGTAGGATCGAAGCGCAAAAAATTAAACGCGTGTCAAGACAGAACGACAAAGTACAGGACATAACGGGGAGACTAGAGATTGGGTCAATTATTTACCGGCGTATTGGGACCAATAGAGGCAAAGAGGTGCAACGCTTACTCGTTACTCTGCCCAATTTCTTACTTTTTTTTAGTATTCTTCTTCCGACAACGTATAAGTTACTATATATATTCACATCAAGTAAATTTGCTGTAAGAGATATTATGACATGATACAAACATGTGGAGAATCTACCCATTGATAGAACTCCAAAAATATTTCTAAAAGAGAAGATCGCGAGGCCATCTTCTTTTCACACGCCAAGGAGGATTATTAGGTAGTGAAGGAGAAGCCAGGTTAAAAACGAGTTGGTTTGGGTGGTTGGGAAGTTTATTATGGAAGGATTGGTATCTGGGTCTGGCCAAATCGGCAACAGATGGGACATTGAGGTCCTGATGGATGATTTGATTTGTGACAAAGTAAGGAGCATTAAGGATTTTACGAAGGATTTTGGACTGTAAGGATTGGATTCGAGAGGAATTCGATGGTTTAGTGGAGCCCCATAGCTCAACTCCGTATATCCAGATACATAATAAATGCAAGTTTTTTTTTACACCAGAGAAATTTCTCTAAGCCTCATGCATCTATACCTCAGTACAAGATTTTTTTTTCTATAAAACAATATAAAATAGGTTTGCTTTTATCCATATATTGCTTAGATTCAACAGAAGAAAAAATACAAATGATAAAACCTAATGTTTGTTTGTACTCTTTTCTAAAAATTTTCACAGGACAGAACTAGTCCATTAAACAGTTCATTCCCTCATTTATACCATACATTTGATATACCTCGTATATTTGTTTATATCTCAATCGAATAATAATATTCATTACGAAGCTATTAGAGAAATTTAATAAATTTTTTGAGAGCCCTCCCATTGTCCCACAGCCTGCCATTTCTCATTCCGAGAACCATTTTTCCGAAACGCAAGTACAGCTAGCCATTAGGAAGAGGGACATTGTTCTTAGCAGGTGAGTGAAAGAATACTTCAGCTGGGGTTGGTAATGTAGCGAGGATCCGGGAGGGTTTCCGGAAAATTGATGAGCTTCCTTCCTTGGTGAGTGACGTTAGAGCAAACACTTGTTACTTCCCCGCCGCCGATATTGCAACCAACTACCAAATGGAAGGCTTATATCATCCTTCTAAAGTTCTCTCTTCTTTATTTTTTACTAAATGCCTTCGACGGCAAAGGTTTCTCTTCTCGAAAAAGAAAATTCATTTGTTAATTGCATGATTTTATAAAATTAATAGTTTTAGCAGAGTTAGTCATTATATATTCCTATAAAAAAAAATTGCGGTTAATGAAACTGGATCATTCAGTTTTTCATTTAATTTTTTTTTATTTTAGAAAATCCTGTAAGCTTTATAAGATCTCATAAATTAAATGATCTACCAATTATAGATTTTTTCGATGTGTCATTTTCAAAACAATGTGCTTTAGAACATAAATTTCAATTATGTAAACCGAAACGTCAACCAAATCTAAATATTGTTACAATTTTTTGTTAATTTCTTGAAATCGTTTTTTAGTACTGTAATGATATAATTTAAAAAAAAAAGAAAGAAAAAAACAAGTCCGTCATGACTGATTAACAGGATTTAACTACTCACCGGCAAGAGTTGAAAATTGACTCAAGAAGCTTCAGATCACCTCTAGTGCCTAACCTCAGTTTATTTCAAAGTAATGTGTATCTGTTCCAACAAAACAAATAATTTCAGTAGTTTGGTAAATCTGGTTTTGGATACACAACCCCATAGTGATAGAAATAGAAAATATATTTTAGCAGTGTGAAAGCAACAGTTTTAAAGAAAGTAGTGATTTTAAATGTGAATGAGAATTTTATAATGATCCTTAATGCGATATATGTGTACCAAATTACCAAAAGGGTTAACCAAATTACCTTTTTCGACAAATTTCTTTTCAAACACACACCGTTCTAATACATTAATTCCCAATGTGTGAAACTACATTAGATTTTTATTTTCATTTGTAAGTAATGAAATTATGACCACGTCATAATATATATATAATTATTATTATTTAAGATTTTAATCATTTATTTATCAGATAAAGTATAATTTATATTTGCGAAAGAAAAAAAATATGCTGGGTAAGTAGAGAAATATAGAAATTAATGAAAATAAACATAAAAGATAAACATGAGAAAGAAAAAATATATTATCAGTAAGTATTTTAGATTCAATTGGTCAGCACACTTTTTACAATAAGTGTTTGCCCTCTGGTTTGTAATTCGGGGTTTTGCAGAATCTACATGAAATTAAATATAAAACATATAAATCTAAATTATATAAACCTCCAAAATAACATGTGAATGAGAGGAAATATATCGTTTTCAAACCAGGGTCCCATATTATGTTTTATTTATGCTTGAAGTTGTCCATTTTCAAGGATTGACTTCTTCTTAAAACATAATCGCCACGAAATCGGTTACAATGACCCACCCAAATTCGATAATGAAATAAGTTGTTAAGAGGGACGAAGCCTGTTGTTGTGGGGAGAGGTTGGCCCGTGAGATTGGCGTGATCCGTGACTAATGCAGCGACCCCACGGCAGGCGATAGCCCCCACGCGAGTCTAATCGCGAAAACGCTTTCGTCTGGTCCCTCCCGCTTACCTTCCTATAGCTTTATCGATGACTTATTGATTTTCTCATTCGGACTTCGTTAGTTGCGAGAATAAACAATTGAAAAAATCTGATGAATTTTGTCCTGTTTTCGCTTAAACTCAGAATGTAGAAGAAAAGATGGTAATAAAACTTTTTTAACGATTGTATTTTTCTATTGAGTTTATACTTTGGGTGGATTTGCACACTATGGTCACTTTTCTAGTTTTTTAGAATAGGATTTTTTACTGCAAGAAACATTATAATATAAGTTACGGACTGTCAGCTGACGGGTCCATATCAGCTGATCGAGACAGCTGACCGATTGTATATATATAGACGGACAGGCTCCGCAAATAGATCAGT
>NW_027114568.1:218965-239775 GCF_000696795.3 Halyomorpha halys
AAAAAAAAAAAAAAAAAAAAAAAACTGCATGAAACAGAATAGAGCAAGGCCGCTGTGCATAACAGGAATTGTGGATAAACTAAAAATAAGAAAATCTATCGAAAAAATAAAGTAAATATATTTATTTTTATAATTGTACTACCCAAAAGAGACAGCCACAAAGGTTTCTTTATTGTTTTTTATAATTTCAAAATCTTTAAAAATAAAAATTATATAAGTTACATTAGACTGACATTTTTCTTGAGTTCTTTAAATAAGGTAATATAACTTTGACTTTTTTAAAAACCTAAATAAGTTTTCCACAGCTGTTTCGGTGTCACCAAGTGTAATTCAGGCGATATATAATATCTAATGTCAAAGTCACGTCATGCACTTTATTTTTAACACATCTCTCGCTCCACCAGAATGTGCTGCATTGTAAGAGGTACGGTTCAGTCCGAAGGCCTGAGATTAGAGGTTTTTTTTTGGTGGGGGATTAAGATGGGGGAAACTTTAATTATCTTAATGGGACAAGGAGTTATAACTTACTGCTCAATAACGTTGTGACAGATTGTAATATTTATTAAGAAATAAAATTTTAAAATTAAATATATATGTATATGTATAATAATATTTAAAGCAGGTTTCACGTACCCACCTTCTCCTTACCTAAAGCTTTATGTAAAGAGAATGTGTCAATATTGATTAATGTACATTTGAAATAGGCTAAATACGCTCCGATAATATTTTTTTAGTTTAAACTATATGTATTATACAGTATTATTTTTTATTATAGACATACTGGTATTCTTTTTTATGAACGTGCACATCACTATTACCTTCGACGAACAATTGTGGCAGATTGCAGTACTTGTCAATAAATAAAAAACTAAAATAAACTTTATAATAGCATAAAAGTGCGGACACATATCATATATAAATAATGATCTCACTTTTGTATTTTGGTTATAGTATTTTATTTATTATTATTTTTTTATATATTACTATTGTTGCTAAATATAGACAAAATTAGCACTACACATTTTGTAAACAGATAATTTCATTCAAAGATGCAACTATTATTACTATTATATTACATAAATACTTTCATTTTATTATTATAAGAAATAAATTATTGTCATGGTGATATCCACCTCGTTCGATTTTTTTATTAGAATTTGCCGAACTGATCCTCTGCCTTTCCGAGAAATATCAATATTCTGAGGAAAAACCATGAATTTTTTATTCTAGAAGATCACCAGCAAGATCTTAAGGGTTAATTATGACCTACCTTGAGTGTTGCATAAGAATTTTTAATGAATACATAAGTAATAGTAAATTCTGTTCTTAATCATGGGGACAAAAAAAAAAAAAAAAATTTACTTTTGGAACTAGTTAACGGAAGTTAGTGGAACGGGGTATGTCAGCGAATAAGGCGCCGTGCTACTGAATACCTGGACCTAGATAAGAATTCAGCTATCACAGATAATTATTTATTCAGTTGCCCTAGCCGTGAGTCGTCCCAATGGGTTCAGAGTGGGAACTCTGATACTATTGTTATTATCATCAAAACCCGGGTGCCTTCTGTCAAAGCCAACCAATCTCCACGATCTATTCCTCTTTCTTTCTATATTTTAAGATTTACCCGCTTTAGATCCTCCTCAAAATTGTCCAGCCATCTGGATCTGAGGACGTCTTATTTTCCGTTTTCCATCAAGTTTCCCATTTAGTATTTTTTTTAATATCCTTTGATCGAGCATTCTCTCAACATATCCTATACATCTTATTCCTGATCATTTCACTAAAGCCACGGGGTTAGGTTCCTCAAACACTTCTATCTGCTCCTAATTCCTTTTTACTCTTCTTCTCTAAATTTAATTCTCCATGACTTCTCATTGCTCTCACATCCTTCTCAATACCTTTTTTTCCAAGGAGCATCCTTTCCGCCATGTTCCATACCCAAAGAATTTTACTGGCTTTCCGATGGTTTTGTATATGACCATTTTCATTCTTTTAAGGAGCTCTAAACATAAATACTTTTTACAGCGAGAAATGACATCTATTTCCTGTTGCTCTTCTGGCCTCTATTTCGCTCTCTACTTTGTTGTCATCTGTTACCAGGCTTCCCAGGTACTTAAACTGGTTTACAGACCTGTCACTGTTGTCTTTGAAAGTCACTTAGCTATTCAATTTGTTATCCCTTTTTGAACTTTTCATGTCTTACAGTCTTATCTTCATTTATCTTGACGCCTAGTTTAAATGCTGCTTATTCGAATTTCTGAAATATGCATTTTAAGATATTTCGGGTTCTAGCGGCAATGTCCAATTCATCGGTGTATGCTAAATAAAGCAGCTGATTGTAAATGGTTCCTCCAAGATTAGCTATTAAACTAATAGCTACTTCCAATGCTATATTAAATAGAAGAGGAGACAGAAGATCACCCTTTCTCAAGCCAATCTCCACACAAAATTCCAGGGACAGCAAATTTCCAAGCTTAACTCGGGAGAAAGGATTCATTAACGCCATTTTTACCAGTCTGACTAGTTTTATCGGTATGCTTACTTTTACCATAGATTTTAAAAGTCCTATTCGGCCCACACTTTCGGTACTCTTAATTGGGAAAAAATCGTGCGGTTGGTCGTAATCTCGAATGAATCACCTCCTTGTGTTGCCTAGTTCAATAAACAGTATTTCCTTGCAAAGTACTGAACAACAGATGTTTGAAGGGTTGTAGAGGTACATATTGGGATTGGGTTATAGTTCTAAGAATATTCTAGATAAAATTTAGGTAAAACGATATTTTATCCTTTCTTGATTCAACAAGGGGTAGGAGCAGTGAAGAAGTTGTACTTGGTGTTTTTTTTTAGTATACAGTTCCAGTTGCCTTGAGGACTGAATTATGTTGTTTTCTTAAATTATAGATATAAGTGGGGTTTGAATTTTTTCATTAAAAAAACGCAAAACCTCTCCGGTAGGCATTTATTTCGTCGATCATTCTTCATCTAGTAAATTCTGAATTCGTCAAAAGGAACTGTTCAAATTAAAAGGAATAAAACAGGTACTCCAAAAACCCATTCAAATATTGTCCGTGATAGACTCTGCAAAATGCAATATATGAAAATTTCTTTTAAAACTCTGGTCATCCCAGCGTGGGGCCCAGGCCTCCCTGATGTTGGCACCTGTCAACTACACAACCACTCCAACATAGGGCCCCAACCTTCAGCAACCGTTTTTATTCCAAAGTTCTATTGATGAATTCTACTAACCTTCTTGATAAAAAGTAAAGTAGGATCAAAATCAACCTATTTCTTCATATCAATGGAAGAATCAAAGAATAACGAAGGAAAACATGTACGATATAATGTAAAAATATTTTTGGCTGAAGCTTCATTAAATAGTAAAATTTTCTTATTAAATACATATAGTATTTGGACAATTAGTGATTGATTGGAAACAATTACATTAACACAAAATACATTTCGGCTATAAAAATAACAGCAGCATACACTACATGTCAATGGTTCAGCACAAAAAATAGAATTAAGGACAGTAACACTAGTTAAAATGAAACTCATAAATAAAATTACTAACACAAATAAAATAGTGTAGAGTTATTAAGATATTCTATGAATAAATGAGAGATTATTAGATTATATATATTTTTCCTTGGCGTCCTAGAACTTGAAACCATATGTCATTGTTATAGCTTCAATTATAGTAAATTATCAACAATTTTGATTTTCCTTAATTATTTGTTTGCACGGAACGTATTAAAACGATATCTAAATCATAAGACAATCAAGTATAAAAATATATGTTTTGATTTTCTCTACAATAGCATCCCAAAAATAAATAAATAAAAAAAATCAGAATTTCTTTCAAATACTCCACCGAGATTCCTTCTTTGGTTCCTAATTGACTACAAAAGATACAGAAGTATAGGTAAATCACTCTAGTTTAATGTAGTATAGAATAATAGTTTTTTTTAATGCATAATTTTATGCCATAGGAGAAAAATATATTAACTTTTTGAGCATTATAATATATCTCGTGATTTAAAACCTACTTTATTATTATGAACATGTTTAATTCGGAGAGAACACTGGTATATAAGTTTACTGTTAACATTGCAAACCAATCCGGTCCTTTTGAAAGTTATAGATTTTTTTTCTATTTATTTATTAATATTTACGACAGTATTACAAAAAAAAAATCTAGTAAATGTGATATTAGTGTCACAATAGACGATACAGACTTGTTGAGATACTACACATTGGTACAGCACTCTAATTGCCTAGAGTTATGGCCGGTTTTTTTTCATTTTCTTCCAACTGTCTCAGAACCCAAAAAACGACAACATCTATACTAATGTGGATCAAAGTATCCCACTGAGATCATAGGTTTATAATTACTAGTTGTATCTTAATTATCACAACTAACTCAAGCTCATTCCATATGATTTCTCAATCCTAATATAATTTCTTAAGATACTAAAATTATAAGTAGTAATACATTTATAATTAGAGTAATAAAATATGTATACAGCATTGTTTGAATGTCAACTGCTGTGAGTTTTATGAAACATTGATGATTATCAAAGAACATATTGGCCATCAACGATTTCAATTATGAAAAATAAAATAAAAGGGGAAAGAGTAAATTAATAATAATTAGAAATATGTTTTCACCCGGGTCAAAACCTCGGAAATATTTAACTTAAAATCTTTTTAATTGTAGTTCAGAGATATAGAATAAAAAATGTGGAATCTACCATCGCCGAAGTGGACAATCTATATAAAAAATTCTCTTAGTATCGGATACTGTATGAGTCAGATACTTCAAAAACCCCTACCGCATAATGTAATTATCAGGCTCAATTGGATTTCTATCTTCTAAGTTACTTATATTCAGTATAATTTATGAATTGGTAAAATAGGCGATAAATTTTCATAAATTCCCGCTTTAGTGGGAGCGGGAGCGGAAACTCCGGCCACGACACCCGTTTTAAGTAAATCTCATTAGGACTCAGCCCTCTCGAAAATCTCAGTCCGAGAAGAAATTAAAGGACCAACTGCGTTAATTAATTAAGATTTAATTAGAATTACTACGGAAAAGGCATTCTTCTTCTCTTTTCTTTTTTTTTTTTTAACAGAGAAAAAGATGGAAAGAAAACTGACTATTTCAATAATTTAATAATGAATCAATGGAGTGAGAAGAAAAGGAAGTTTTTCCGAGGCGCCTGCTTACCATAACACTAGCAAGAGGGAAAGATTAATCCACAACGCTTTCTCCGACGATAAATTTTTGCAAAAAGTCAAAGTAACTTAGAAACGTAATTAAGAGTAAAAAATTAAATTAAAAATGAAATCTTAATAGACGGCTGGAATGGGCGGGGAGACGGCAGAGCAGAGTACATTAAAATCCCATTTGTTTTAAGAGAGAAGGCCGGTTTTTTCCCTTCGCTATATTTTTTTTTGTACTAATCGCAGAGTGAGACAGGTCTTGTGGTAGATTTCAACAATGCGAACAGGTATGAATTATAGCTTACCACATCCTTCCTAACATAATAACATTAAAATAAGAGATCAAAGGTTCATTTTTTTTTTTTTTTAAGTTCATGTTCGTATAACTGAATAATAAGCTAGATTTGGACTGCTTTCTTCGGCAAATAGTATAAATATCAATAAACCGCAAATATAGGAATAATAAATAAGTGTCATGAAATCATCATTGTTTAGTCAATATCAGCGAATGTTTGCCAACGAAAATTATCAGTTTAAAAAATAATAATAAAAATATACTTTTGTTTTGAATTTAGACAATAAAATAACATAACCTTTTATTTACATCCTGAGTTTTAGGGGATAGATAACAATGTTTCTTATCTCCCAAGACAGATTTCCCCATGCCCTCGACAAATAGGAAATTTACTAAAGAAACTCATCCACGACCATTAACATTTATACAACAAAACATAATGTAAACATTACATAATTATTTTGTTATTTCACATAAAAGATTCGATATTTATATAAAAATATTTGGGAGTGACGGTAGCAGCGTGGTAACGCACCTGTCTGCAACCTGTGAGTTCAAGTCCCCGGCCCTATCCGGGATTTTTGCAAGATTATAATTATACAATACTCACTCACAACCTGAGTGAACCTCCCCCTCCTTCCTCCGGGACATTTGTGAGGCCCGTTAGCCAATGGGTGGCACTCACAACTATTTTACTTCACAAAAACACAAGAACACGGGGAATGTAAAGTAGAGTTGAGACGACGGCGGAGAACCGACAGTAGTCCTCAGGGGTTAAGCTTGCGCGAAAAAGAAGCGACCGATTTGCAACTTGTTCGAGGCATAGCAGGCAGAGGGCTCCTAACTCCCAGTCATTCACAGCTTAAGTCGTATAGATGTTTTACTTTAAATATTCCGGTTTCACTTGAAAAGTAAATGTAATATGAAAAATCAGGAGGCAGATTCTTATTCTGGATTAGAAAACATTCAAAAAAAGCCTGAAATGATGCCTGGGACTGTTGAACTTGGTAATATTAATTTGGAAGTTAGCAACGTTTGTTTTAAACATTATCATCTTCTAAAGCTTATATCGTTTTACCTAATTTTAACGGGAGAGCTCTCGTTTTAAAGGTAATGTAATGGTCTTAAAGTTGTTGTTTTTTTTTACTGTTTTAATAATGTCAACAAGATCTTAATTTTTATCAAAGATCTATTGAAAAACACTATTTTCTTTAAATTGGAGAGTGATGGAGAAAAACGGATCACAGCTCAGTATTATGTGATCTACAAGAAAGAAAATTTACATTGCATAATGTGTAAAAATTCAAATTTTGAATATAATGTGTTCTATTAAGTGTCGTATAATTAATTGATTATTAGACTAACGAATAGTCTAAGTTCCATTAATTATACAAAAATCATCATTATTCATTAATTATTCTAATCATAATACTATATTTACAATGCTTTAATTATTAGGATAAATTAGAAAGCTAATTTCAGTAAAGGTATTTTATCTAAATATTTGTCTATTTGATGCGATCGGCTTTTCCCTTTACTAGGGGGGATGTTTCTTAAAAATCTTCTGAATTAAAACATTCGTGTAAAAACATTAAAAGAAACTAGCATCTATGGAGGTTAAAAATAAGATGAAAAAGCCCCCAAGGAAAGATGACAAATAATAATTCTATGGAGTTGTATTTATGAATCCAATGAGTATGAATAATATGACTGGGATGAAAAAGTTTAAAAAAGTTTGAAAACGGCCTAAGTTAAAAATTATTTATATTTTATAATAACTTTGTTAATTACTTACATTAGTATTTATATTTTATCTTAGGACTGATTAGTATGCTGTGTACTTGTTCCAATACATTATATTTTGGGATCCTTCATTATTATTAAACAAAAAATCTCTCATGTATTTTTACTAATAAAATTAATACTAAAAAAAAATTGGAAGATTATTGATCGACCGAGTGTATAGATGAATGGAATATGGTCCGGGTGCGGTAAAAAAAAACTCAAATAGTAATCAATTATACTACGTTGGCTTTATAAAATAGTATAATTATTTACTATTTGAGTTTTTTTTTTTACCGCACCCAGACCATATTCCATTCATAAAAAAAAAAAGTATTTCTATATAGTTTTAATTTTGTACAGTGTGAGTTAAATGTGGTCTTGAAGAAATTGTTTTCTCAATCATTCTGATTTAAAAATGAATCAATCAAAAATAGTAACAAAATAATAAAATTGTTTATAATAAATAAATTAGCAATATTGTGGATCTTTAATACAAATATTACTTTACATATCTTTTAGGCTAGGAAAATATAATTTTCTTTTGCTCATGATATTTATTATTATATAGCTGCAATTCTAGTTCATGTTATATTTATACAAAATGATGCATACTAAACCAACGAAAAGCTCCCTTTCAGAAAGTTATATAACAAACGGAAAGAGAAATATACTTGAATTGTGTTTACCCGGGAGACGATATGAGCAAACTCAGTTCCTTGTAGTACCCCTCGAACTCGAAAACGGTTAAAAGTTTTCGCAAGAGATCGAGGTGTGACCTGACTACTGCAGCGGTGTACAAATATTTTCTGAGGTGTTGTGTGCGACAGTTAGGAGACATCCACTCACCTCAATAAAAACCAATACCTTCTAACTTTGGGAAGGGTGCACACGGAGGAGTAAAAAACTCTTTGGAGTGCGGTAACAATCCTGCTAGAATCAGGGATAAGTTTGAGGGGACCCAGCAAATATTAGGTAGAGGCAGGGGTCACTCCAAGCAAACATACAGACGTCATTACCTGAGGCACAAGAAAAACACACTGATTGGGAAATAGCTCTGTGTGTCTTGTCAATTCGATCCTTTTTATGTGCTTTCCGATAAATCTTATTACAGGTTGTGATTTGAACAATGAACGACTGCATTCCTAACTGCTACTCTTTTCTTAGGCAACAAACAACTGATGCCATCAAAGCTGAAGTTATTCATCGCAGGGGTTTAAGAGCATATAAACTAATATATGTGTGTGTTTGTTAATTATAGTTGTTGTTTTATATATGTTTATTTTATATTTGTTATGTTTATATTTTTTAAATATCCATTTCTTTTCATAATTATATATTTTTTATATATAAGAACATGGTCAGGGTTGCGGTCAAAAAAAGAACAAATAGTTTATAACTATTTTACTGTTCGACATTTCGCCCCACTTTGCAGGGCTTCATCAGGGCTAAAAAGAAAAAAAACTGAGAATATTACAACAAGATACGTTAAGGTAATTTAAGCTAGGATAAATATTATGTAAAAGTAAAGTGATCAATATAAAATAATTCTTATAATTCTTTATAATCCTTATCATTGTTTATTTTATATTGATACTATTTTATGTCTTCCTTCCTTTTATTTATATGTAATTTTTTATCACTTTATTCTTACATGATATTTATCCTAGCTTAAGTTACCTTATTGTTGTAATATTCTCAATTTTTTTTGTATCTTTTTAGCCCTGATGAAGCCCTGCAAAATACGTCGGACATTAAAATAGTTATAAACTATTTGTTCGTTTTTTGACCGCAACTCTGACCATGTTCTTATATATAAAAATATATAATTATGAAAAGAAATGCATATTTAAAAAATATAATTAATATAAAAATAACACATATAAAATAAACATATATAAACAACTATAATTAACAAACACACTTAAATCTTCTTATACTTAAATTTTTACGGTCAACTATATATACACATCTTTTTATGTTTATTGTTTTTATTTTAATTGTTTTTTATTTATTTGTTTTAAGCATACGTATTGCTGCATATGTTTTCAGATTTTAATTAAATATTATTGTGTGCGAGACCATTTTAGATTATAATTCATATAAACTAATAGTTACTACGAATAGCAATAGTTACTATGTTTATTGCTGATTGTAATTGTTTCTTATATTTGGTGAAGAAAACAAATAGAGACGTATTGGGTTCAGAGAGTAAATCATATCTCAAAATGTACTGGAAAATAATAAGTAAATCAGAAATAATAATAAGTCAAATAATAAATAAAAACATATATTACTAACATGTAATCTAAATTAATTATTAATATATCTAATGTGTATATAAAAAATATTGTTCTCCCTCAAAAAAACAAAATTCTTATAGTTGCCTGGATTCTAAAATTCATATTCATTGACATTTCTACATCATAGTCACTATCAAAAACTTATCAAAACTTATCAATATTTATCCAATAAATAAGTGAACAACTTCCCAATTTCCTTAGATTTATTGTCTTATAAAATGGGACACAGCATAGTGTTGAACAAAAAATGAATTTGCGTTTATTCATTGTGTAAAACACGTTTGCTAATTATAAGTCTGTATGATAGTATATATTACATTATACACATGAAAAACAATTAGTTATTGGTATTTTTCCCATGAAATATTTAGACAGATTAATAAAAGCTTAATAAATAGAAGAGCATTGTTTATGTTTAACTCTTGAACCAAAGCAGAATTAGCAAAGTTTGAAGTTAAAAGACTATGCTTTGACTCCACCAGAGGACAAAATTGTTGAACATAATAAAAACGAGGCATAAGAGATTTTGTCTAAAACTTTCCTAAAAGAGTAATAAGCTTAAAACTTCGAAGTTTAAAGGACGGGGTAAAGATTTTTTTTTTTATTTTGTTTTATCATAACTCTCGAACAAAAAACTGCCTTTATATATCAACCTAACTAGACCTAACTAATAATTTCAATTGCAAATAGCTGCCTAAAACTTCTGTATCAGTTGACTTTGGAGCACAACTTTTTTTTCTCCTAAAAATTCTTAAAGGAGTCGATTTTATGCTTTATTGTGCTCTTAAACGTTTCTGTCATCAGATAAAAAATAAAAACTTCAAATGCACGCGCATACTAAGGCTTCATTCATTAATGAACATTTTTCTCTGCATCTTTTTAAAATTAAAGTTTAAAAATATTTAGATATATTGAAAAATAAAAACAACACTAAGATTCAATGAGGTCCTATGAAGATTCAACAACATGAACTAATCCTATAAATTACAATGATTACTCACATAAAACGTTCAACTGAATATCTCTAGTGACTGGTTGACCGACGCCATTACTTGCAGTGCATTGGTAAGTGCCAGCGTGATGCCTGTTGGTCTCTTCAATCGTTATCGAAAATCCTTCCACCGATTTTTCTCCAGACGGCAGGATGTTATTCTGAAAAAAATATATATAATTATTACCTAAATATGCCAAAAAAAAAAATAGATGGAGCGGGAGTTGAAAGGGATAATGAAACATTGTTTCATACCTGGTGACAACTATTTAAAATTACAACCAAATCACGATAACGATAAACTCATCAACGTAAGTGTTGTAGCCACCATATAAGAAGAAAAGGATTAATATGTACTATTAATAATATTCATATTAGATTATTAAAACTAAATGGTTTATTATTAAATCTTATTTTCAAGTACTTAGAAATGTTTACTGAATCCGTGAAATACTGTTATAAATGTTAATAAATATATATAATAATGGAAAATTAAAACTTTTTTAACTTTGAACATTCTTTTGACCTATAAATAATGAACACATATTAGATGCTACGCCAACCTAAAGTGGTACGATTTTATTAAAAAGGGTGGTTGTGAGATTTTGTTGAATAAATTATGATCACTAGGCGAGAAGGAAAGCTTTACTATTATTAAGTTTGTAAAGGCATACACGCTCATCATATATAATTCAACAGTGTTTTATATGAGCACGAATTTCTAATGAATGAATTCGTTTTTCATTAACAACTTTTGACAATATATATATTAATAAATATTAAATGAATAATAATTTTCATTTAAAATTCAACAATAATTAAACTTAACTCTTTACTAAAGAGTATTATTAAAATAGCCTTTTCAGCACTTTGACCTATTATGCAAAATAAATATATATATTTACATATAAATGTAATTACATTTACATTTAAAAGTAAAATGCATTAACAACTAAAGCGGCAGCTGAGGATATGAATAATGAAGAACAAACCAGTAACGAAAATATTACTGGTTCGTATTCCTCAAATGCTTTAATGGTTATGGTTTTCGACTTTTTTTAGCAAAGGGTACCCATTCGAGTTTAGAGAAATTATGAAGTGATTTCGCACTTAAAAGTTTGTAGCAGTTGGCTATTAACGTAGAACTTTTTACTCAACAGCTCGGTATAGAGTATTTCAACTTTTAAAAGCCAAATATCCCACTTTCATCAAAAAGTACAAGCGCATAAATAAAATGTTTTGACATGACAAAACCTTCAGATAAGTGAAAAATTAACAGAAATAAAAGAAGACAACGTCATTCTCCAATATGTCCAAATTCTAAATAGACATTATAGTCAATAGGTCTATTATGCTTTCCCTTAAACTATTATACCATAGTTGTAAAATATTTGTAAATATAATCTAATAATAACCTGACCTAATCTTATAGTTTAGACTCCCTGCAAGCCACCTGATTAGCATAGCTTAATAAATTGGTGAACACGACACCATTGGAAAGGATATTCAATGAGTAATTATAAACAATTGTATCTAGCATAAAATAGCAAGGGGGTCTGTGGTATCTAGTTTTTGGTCTAAATATGTAGCGGTATTTTCAAGAGGTATAGGTCTCGTTCCCATAAGAAAGCGATCGAAATATAATATAAATAAATAATAAATTGTACCCACCATCTGCCGAAGAAACGCTGCTAGGTGGAAACATAACAATATACAAACAAATTATCCTTCATTTTTAACGAAAATAAGATAATTCAATTTTTGATCGCCTAAATTGATTACATAAAACATTTATTTTACAAAATTAAAGAGTAACTACATGTGGCTAATAATTAATAATACTGCTCCCGCAATTTTTTTTTTATATTTTAGTATAATATTTAAATTACTAATAATAAATTTTACTCCGGGACAGTAATGCCCATTAATTCTGTGACACGTTTAATTTATAGCTGCCTTAAAGTTTATTGTTATTCCCTTTCCATATTCATAGGCTGATTTCCTTAAACAGAGCACTTAGACTCCTAAAGAATATGCCACCCCCAGATTATAAAGTTAAAATTAATGAGAACTGCTTGAAAAGATGCAAATTTGGAAGGCAGGGCTGTCTGGTAAGTATTGTTATCCTTCGTTGTGATTAAATTTATTTATATATTTTATACAAAAGTCAATAGTCACAATAATAAATTGTAATCTTCTTTTTTTTTTTATGGAAAGTTTTATACAATTAGCAAATCACTAACACAATTGGCATTGATGACCAGCAGGTTTTACGCCATAATTTCTAAACAATCAACAAACTAACACAATTTTGCCATGGTAAAATAACAATTAGGTTTATTTGCATGGTTTCTAGCAAATTAGCTAAAAGAAATTCTCTGACTTTTCATATTATTCCGAAATTTTCCATGAATATTTTCGAATATATATTACGTGTTACCTTATTAAGCATTTAATACTGAATGATCATTATCTTTTTTTTACTACTGTTTGTATAAATGCATTTATAATTGTTTATATTGGAAAACTTTAGATTGGATTAAAGAATTTTAAAGAGCCAAATTTTATTTATTGAGCACAGATATTTAGAAGTGATCTACTCACCTAAGTTTTGATAGCACTACATATATAGGAGCTGATCAAGAAATTGTTAAAAACAGAATAAAAAAATAATAAAACAATTTTAAAACTTTTTATTATGAATGTATAATATGAATTTCAAACAATACTTTATTCTGATAAAATAAATTTGATTAAATATATTATTGAACTATGTTTTGCCATAGTATTATATTATAATAACTACATTTGATGTTCATAAAATTATATGGTATTCATTTCTCATAAAGAGAAAACCTAATGGAAGATACACTAAAATCATCACAAAGACCGCAGTGCACAAACTGTGGAATCAAATTATTCATCAGTAGCAAACAGGGTGCCCTAGATATAAGATAAGTTTCTACCAAAGTTTGATTTGGTTCGTCTGCCTGCCCGAAGAAATACCATCATCTGAGTGTAGAAGGTTCTCACGTGAGTTTGAATCAGTTCCTTATCTACTATGAGCTTAATTAAACTTGAGACAGTATTCTATCTTAAGTTGCCGAATGAGTTTTGTTTAATTTTGAACAACAATCTTGGTTGAATTTCGTCACTATTTAATTAAAATACACACATTTACATTTTTTTGAAAACTCTACTGTTAACTAAAAAAATAATTAGGAAGATGGTCCTGAGTGTGGTCAGAAAGGATAATTAGAAAAGGGTATAAATTTTTATCAAGTGTCTGTTTGTTTTTTGATTTCCTGATAAAGGCCTACAATGTGGGTCGAATCGTCGACACTTTATAAAATGTGTGATCACTATTTTTGTTTTATTCTGCCCGTACCCAAACCGCCTTCCGTCTCAAACCGCCTGAATTAACTTGCGGTCACCCATCATAATATAATCTACAAATAATATCAGTATAAAGTACCCTAAAATATTAAAATTAATTTTTTCAATAAAACTATTTTTCTATTTTCTTAATTGGCATATATTAATCATTTTTGGATTGAGTGAAAGGAGCAAAATACGTGTTTTTGAAAGAAAAATAAATAGTTTGCTTTAATCTTCTTTCTGTACTTTAATTGTAAGACATGGTTCTAAAAGTATTGTATGAACGCGGATAAAATAGGTGGTTAAATTAATGATTAAAAACTGTGTAGAAAAGGTGCCGGTGTCAGATGTCTACATCAACGGAGAATAAAAATCCTGGGGTGAATAAAAAGTTAAGAACACCATTAGACAATAGACAACTCTTCACGCAAGCTCAGTTCACAAAAAGTGGTCATTCCTCTAACTGAACTTGGAGGGACTGTAATTGCAACAAACCTCAAAAATCTATAAAGAAATTAGCTGATCTAACATCAAATCAAATTACATAAACATTTTCAACCCTCTAACTCAATTCGGAAGACCTGTAGAGTCAATAAATAAATTTGCAATAATTGATGATAAGTTTAAATCATTAAGTGCAATGATTCTTTAACCAATGTTTAATGCAGAAATGAGTTCGTGACACAGAGATATAACGTATTTCCCCTCTTAAAACAATGTTCCTAATTATTAGTTGAAAGTTTCTAAAGCCCCATAAAATTACCCTTTAACCACAAATCCAAGGTTTCATCAAAAATCATGTTATCTAATCTACTAATGGTTCCTATGATTGGTCCAACCAATCCTATTACTGAAAAAGTAATTCATTGATTGGAGGATTCGGACCTGGCCTGTCAATCCAATGTGATCAATAGCGTTTGTGTCTCCTCAATTATGTCCCCTATTCTTCAATGTTCTTCTTTATCCTCCTTTTCTGTGCCACATATATTCTCCTCTAAATCAGGGCTGTCCGTCGTAGTGTGCATCTTTTCTTTTTATTATTTTGAAATAATAAGGTGGACAACGAAATGTGGTTTGGTAAAAAATCTCTTAAAATCGAGCTTGCAGTAAGATATAACACTGTAATGAATAAGTAAGTCCAGTAATTGAAATTTACGATGTAAAATATCTCGTTATGCTGATATATATACTAAATGTTGAAGAAATACATTTAATGATCACGACTTCCTTCGCGCAGTCTTTAATTTAACGCAGAAATGTATTTAGTATGAATATTCATCCTTTTTAGTTTATTCTTAGGAGTAAGGAAGCAGTAAACGAGAATAGACCAGCCGAGAGTACAGTATATCTAGTTACCCTTAATAGACATCTGACGCTAGCTCGCCACTGCAACAAGTAAATCAAGCTGGTTAGGACTAAATCTTACAGGCTGCTCCATTGAGCAGGCCAGCCCTGCTCAATGGAGCACCATCGCTAACCAACATAGCACCAACATCAGCCAAGAAGCTCCAACAGTTTCAGAGCAGCATGATCAGACGCATAGTATGCCATACTTCATTACAAAGAGCAAAGACATACAACACTGAACCTACCGATGGTGGCAGAGTGCATCGAATTTTTTGATAGCCTCCACCACTGCACACTCTCTACTCAGGACACCGACAGGACGGCCACAAAGATGGCAGACCCACACAAACATCCTCAGACTAGACTGACACAACAAATCTGGTGCGCCACGACACCATCAGACTAACACACACCACTACCTATTTTCAAAAATATCTAATTTCCTCAGCCCTCTCTTCAAATACATTCTCAATGCAGTAAAAGACCTTCCCCTCTCAACCTTTTTTAGTCCGTCTTGACCTCAATTCCACGCTCCCACGGGGCTTAGAAAAAAAATTTTTTTTATTCATATGTGGCATTTATGGGATTCAATAATAGCATATCCCGAAATAAACTGGAGGACGCAAAAAATTTTGTTTCTTAATGCAGATTTAATCGGAGATTTTAATAATATAAAAAATGCTTTCTAAGCCATGAAATGTATACTGGGCGCAAGACGTATCATAAAAACTATTGAACAAGTGTCGACACTTGCCTAAATAACAATCACTTCAGATAACAAAGTTGAGGACATCAGACAAATTTGGAATTATAAAAAATATTGAATTGAATAATACAAAATAATTGATTGATAACCATGGGAATAGACAGTTGCAGATTGATAACTGTGGAAGATGAGATATAATAATATGTAGGTAAGATAAAATCAACCTTCGCTCAAGAACTTTTATCGGAAACTTTCTGATAGTTCTTGTAAGAAGTTCTATTTTATTCAGAATCTTCTGCATCCAAACGTTTTTGTTCAGTTAGCATTGTTTTAGAACTGCCAATAGATGATTGTTTGTGCACCCTGAGTTTTAATTGATCAAAGAATTTTCATCATTCAATAATTAAATCTAGTTTATGATGGATGGTATGTTTTAAAATTCTATCTATTTAGTGTAAATACATTGTTTCAAATCTTGTATTATTATAAATATGTATTAAATTGCATCAATATATATTTGTTAAAGACATTATATATCTAGGTAATTAAACTAGCAAGTTTCTAATAAAAATCCTTGAACGAAGGTTGATTTTATTGGTTATGTAGTATTATTTCTATTTCGATCATCTAAAACCTATTTTAATGGTATTTTTATTTAAGTTTCTTTCCATTTAGCTTATCTTAATTTCGTTCCTTTGTATTATGAAAATCGCATTTTACTTACAGATCTTCTTACCTATATAATATTATATCTCATCGTTCACTGTTATTAATCTGCTACTGTCTAATTCCATGGTTATCAATCAATTATTTTCTATTATTCAATTCAACATTTTGTAAATTACAATTTTTTTTCTATTTCTTTTCAATTTTATGTTTCGCTAAATGTTGTTGTTATCTCTAATAATAGCCCTGATGAAGACCTGACTCCAATTAATTAAAGGGCTTATGACGATACAGCGAAGAAAATAAAGAGGCACCGTTTATGGGTGAAGAAGTTCAAGGACACAAATAATTTTTTTAATTATTTTAAGAGATTTAAAATGTTCCTCTTCTTAAATATATATTTTAACAGTTAACTGTCCTTAATGATGAAATTAAACCAATCAAGAGCTTGGACTGTTTCTGACCTTTTTTTCAAGAGTTTAATAAGTAGCCCATTAATTAGGAGAATCATTCCAATTATACGCCCCAATACAGCTCATTTAATTCAGTCTTCACAACTTTTCTTTTTATCAATATTTAACGAAAAAAAATCGAGTCGTTTGAGAAGGATTTTTAAAATGTAATAATTGAGCATAAAAAGCGTAGTGCAACTTTGATTTCAAAACCACTAAATTGTTAACATCTAATTAATTGTGAAATATTAAATAAATTTCTTCTTTGGACTTGAGATTGTATGCACATATTACATGTTAGTAAATTTAACAACCTAAAAAAGTGATTTATTTAATTATCATAGCACATGTGGAAGTAATGAAAATAAGTAGTTTCACATAAGTCAGATAAATTCACTAAAAGTATGGAAGAAGCATCGATATGGAAAGTTGAAGTGGCTGATATAGTATTTGGTGAATTCAATTTTAATATGAAAACTTGGGGCACATGGAAAACTATTACAGTGAACAATAAACAGTAAGAAAGACCGACCCTATAAGAAACAGACATCAGTTATTCATACTTGAGAAAAATAATGTTTTATTTGAAAATAACATGAAACTACCTTTAATAATTGAACAAAGCTTGACTTAAGGAATACCAGTTTCAGGATAAAAAAAAAATCCATCCCCATTCTTTGTGTACCATTTCTACAACTAAATGACCCCAGTTTTAATTTTATAAGAAAAAAGCAACATTTATATATCGTCAGGAGGATGAACCACTGGGTACTATCTCACTCATACCATTCCCGAGTAGAACATCTCATTTGCTTGTTGTAAAATACATTTACAGATACAAATATAAAAAAAAATGTTAAGAAAAAAAATATCAATCAAAATCTCTTTTCATAGCCATGAAAGCGAGCAATATGGAAAACGCAAGATCTGGCCTTCCTACATCTTACCAAAGCAAACAAAAAACAATTAAAATCAACTACCAACACCAATGGCGGAATAAAAATTTAGAAACCATCAATACCAATCCGCAAATAATTTGATCTCTTTTGAAAAGGCAATTTAGATTTATTTATTTTTTTTATACACTGATGTAGGACCAAAGATGAAAAAAAAATAATGTTAAAAAAGTAATCATATTTTGATTTCTGTAATCCTAAAAATCTAAAATAAAGAAATCTTAAATTATATTTGATAAGTCTTTAGAAAGAGTTTTGATTGAAAGAAAGAAGGATAGAAAGGCAAATACTAAGAACTTCTCATGAACTCATTGAAGGGAATTGACATATTGATCCTAGGAATCAAGGCGAAGTGTTCATTGACCGAACAACTTTCCAACTCGGGTGGATGAAATTCTTCAAAACTATTTAATGACGGGCCCTCTGTGTTTCATGTCTCCGGCAGCTTCTTCAACCTTTTTTCTCAACATCTTTCCCAAAGTATTCAGGCCTGTATTAAACTCTACCCCAAGGGGGAAGGGAAACGTAGCCTCCAAGAGTGAAACTTTAAACGAGGTGAATTTAATACCGGAGGGTCTGAGGTGGAGTGGGTAGGAAAAGAGTGTAGAAGTATGTCATAACAAGAGGAGCTACTCGACTCGGGTGAGAGCTCCTTCAGGAGTCAAGTGTCCGTCCCACAGACCTAGCTGGACTTTCTCAACAGGATGATTTCCGATTCCATTCCTTCGAATCTTTCAAACGGTACCATTGAAAGAGAGGAAACGATTAAGGAAAGTTTTGATAATTTTAATTGGATTTTATTTATTCCAATTTTTATTCAATATCATAAATTACATAAAGTTTTGAGAATATAAATTGAATTGAATTTATTCCATTTTTTAATCAATAAAATAACACTTTTTGTAATACTTCTCATATTTACTATAACAGGTAATTTTTTTGAAAAAGATTTATAAGCGCATATACTAGGATATTAATTCCAGTTAATAATATAGATGAAAACTGGCATCAATACTTATAGACGTTTCTTTTATTTGTATATATGTTTGTTCTAATCCCCTTTTAGCAATTAATACTAACTGCCTACTATAATCGGACTACCTATCATATAGCTTGAGGATTCTTTACATATTTTTATTTTTTAACTTTATTTATAGAAATTTACAACCGTATGACGACTAAAAAATCTGTTGAGGTGCGCGCATCACGCTACATTCACTTACCGCCTAAATTGAGTTTAAATTAATCCTAGCAGATATTTCTACATTATTCACTGTAGCTATCTTTACTCTCATTTTGGGAAATGTGTTTTCAACATGGGGAACATTTTTTTTTATAATATCTCCTAAAGATACTTACCAAAACATTATCATAGTTTATGATTATCAATTTTTCATCACTAATAAAAATTTGTGTTGGTCAATTTGCACACATCATATGTTTTATTTGACTTTTTTTTTGCTTTTTGATAACAATATTTTTATTTATTTATTTCAGAAAGTCTTAATCTGAAAGAACACATAAATAAGAACACATACATATGTATACATGTATATCTTTCCGATATAGCTCCTTCTACTGAAGCGAGATCTACATTTTAAGCAGTTTAAGTAATAGTGTGATGGGCTGCAATGAATTTTCGTGGGGTAGATCTAATGTGTTGGGGCACAATTGAGCATTGTCATTAACTAAAAATGAACTCTACCTAACCTACATATGTGGGTCTCTGTTGCACACGTTTTATGTTTTGTCCTGCAATATGCATTGCTGCCACCTTATTGGAGCTGAAGATTGTGTGAGTGTCCTGAAGAGCAAGACTTTACTTTTCAGGAGGTCGAAGAACTTGATGTGCCTCCGTTTCATATACTCGGGCACAGTCAACAGGTCAAAAAACTCGTGGACTTGTTCAGGTTAGACCTCAACATCTTCCTAAAACTGTTGATGATGGCGTTGCGTTCCGTTCCGAAGTCTCATATGATGATGTTCCTTACTAAGGTGTGATTGAAAGCCTGTTTATTAATAGGGAATTACTGAGTTCTCCTTACAAAACTCTCAAAGATGTAATAAAGAATAATTTTCTCGAGTTCTAGACTGGATATTTCTATCAAAGGGATCCGTTAATTATATGAATAATTAACCAACTTGAAAGTAGCATAACTAGTTTAAAAGCAGAACTAGGGTTGTGAGAATTAATACTTACTTCAACAAATTTAATGGTTAAAATGATTGATATTTACCTGAACTTAAAAAAAGAATGCACTGCTTCTTAGTTTTTGCTTTATTTTAATTTATGAAAAATTAATATTAAAGTTTTTTTAGTATAAAGAAAAAAAATTAAACAATACTGCTATATATCGAGGTACTACCAATTATTAATATTATAGGGGTCTTTGGCGTAAGTCTTGTCATACCTGTACTGGGTATTTGCCTGTCAACTTTGCAGATGGTTAATGGACAGCTGAAAGGGTTCTGAGCAAATCTATTAAAAGCAGGTATTGCCTGCTGGCTTTGTCGGTTGGCAGGTCAATTATAAACAAAACTTGCACCAAACACTTTTATAAATGTACCACCCCCTGTAACGTATTTTTTTTGGGGGGGGGGGGCGTGGCTAATGATAGGCAATGAGGAAATGAGATTCCCAAAAGGCGACGCCTCTTTTTGAAACAAGTGGGGGAAGAAATAAAGAGAAGAGTTGGAAGACGAAAGGATAT
>NW_027114568.1:239825-256633 GCF_000696795.3 Halyomorpha halys
ACAAACCACCTTCAGCGGACAATGTTTTTCTTCATCTTATAATGCCATCAGGCAAAACAAGATAAAATGTAAATATGTATATATATAATTTTTCCTAGATTAAGTAAAATGTATGTAATTGTAATTGATTCTAAATAAATAGGAGGTTAGAAAAAAGAAAAGAAAATCATTACAGGTTATCGAAATCAAACACATTCTAAATATTCATTTTTGGATAAGAATGAGATATAACTTGCATTGACCTTAGAGTTTTGATTTTTCTTGATTTCTTTTTTTTAAATTATAATAAACCAAAATTCAATTGAATCCATGAGAAAACTGAGTTTAAGGTCAGTTAAGGATGTTCCTCACCTTCTTTGTGATACTCGCCACCTGTGTTTGTGGGTGTATATAAATAATTTATATATATGTAATCTTAAATGAAATTGTTCGTTAAAACTTTGTGTATAAGCATAAGAGGTTGAGACGTAATTATTAAACGGTTTCCTTCTGTGATGCTCCGCAAAAATAGGAATTGAAGTTTTTTGTGACTATAATAAACTAGATTACTATCTCTATATTATGAACTTTTTAGACATTTAGCGTTTTTGTCCAATTATAAGCGCCAGAAACTTAAACCCCAGCTTTCATAAAAGGTAAAGATGAAAGAAAACATGTTTACTTTACACTGTGTGATATCTGTGAACTTATTTCTTTTTAAAAGGGAATTAAGGTTAATGGGTACCTAGTTGAACTTTGCACCATTTTCTAAAACTTTCTATTAACGACTAGAAAACAATATTCATTAAGGCTGTCAAAATCTATGAAAAGAACTACTAAAACCATTAGTAAAAAAAAATAGTGAAAAATTCCAAGAAAAAAAGGTTTTTTTTCCAAAGGTAACATATATTTTCTTTTCACATTAAAGTAGAGAAATACAATAAAATGATAAACAATAAATAAATACTTAATTAATATAAAAGTAGTAAAAAATTCGAGTATTCGATAATAATCGTATATAATAATGTTTATGTGTTATATATTAATCTATTTCAAAATAAATTATTATATAACATCAATTGATTTAAAATTACTATCCCATTGAAAGGATATTATAAATAAAAACAATCAGACTACAATGAAACAATATTTAATGAAAAGTTACCCATAATAAGATTTATAATCTCAAACAGAATTTGGATAACTTTATTATAAAATTACCTAAACATCGAGAAAAAGAAATCAAATAGTAAAAGTTTTAATTATTTTGTTTATCAGAAATTAAAAAGAGGAAAATTAAAAATATCAGATTTAATCACTATTTTCACCTTTTATTTTTTCATGGCGCCCTGCTTAGTCATTTCTAACATACAGGGTAGGGAGTATGTACAGGCTATCGCCCTATTCTAACGCCATAGAGAGGGGTCAAGTTTTAAATTCGTGGGACCACCACAGAAATAAAAGTCGATTCTCCCTTTTGAATTTGAACCGGCGCTGCCGCCGCTCCCAGTTGTGAAGACCTACGCCTCAACTTCCTGAGCTACGGACTATTTATAACTGAACTTTGCGACCGTCGATAAGATGGTATACATTCCTTCCAGCTACCTACCAGCCCTTTCGTGCTTTTCACTACAACCGTTGAGTCCCACATAGCAAAAGCGAACGTTGGAAGTTAGTGGAGTCAGGGAGGTTTGTAGACAAGAACGTAAAGACATTTGCTAAGAGTAAATTTTGTTATTTAATTAAATACTTGTTAATTTAACTGAAAACTCACCTTCCTGGTCCATGTGATGATAGGAACCGGGTTTCCAGAAGCTTTACACTCCAATGTGACCGTTGCACCTTTTTTCACCTCCACCGAACCTCCGGAGCTTACTGTGTGTATCCGAGGGGGAACTATAACATCAAGCATAAGCAGAAAATAAGTTAAAATAACTTTTAAATAAAACTATACATTTTAAAGTAAAATTAAATTATTAAATATCGATTAAGAGATTTTTTTAATGACTCCTACTAATTGTTGTACTTGAAAAGCCAATATGTAAAAATGTAAAAAAGAAGGGAATAACTTAAATTGTGTAACTTAAAAAAATATCTTCCATTTTGATACACTGAAATAGGAAACACAATGAAGGAAGCTTTTACAAGCAGGTATCTGAAACTGAAATATTTGATTTTTTCAAGTATACAGGCAGAAGGAGGAAAAGAAGAAATATATTCACTCCAATTAGTGAATTGGACCTTGGCTGGTTATTTGAAAACCCATCGTGAATATTTATTTGATAAAAAAATAAATAAAGTATTAATAAAATGCAAAGAGTTTCTATATTTCATTAAAGCCCTGAAGGGAGTGATAGAGGGAAAGGTTAAACATGAGGCACTAATAGAGGAATGGTATTCGCTCGAGGCGGTCTCTAGGGATCGGAAAGGCATTAGCATCCAACTTCGATATCTTCGTCCATCTCGTATCGACATAGGCATCACGTTGACGAAATCAATAAAAGCTTAGAAGGAGGAAATTTGAAAAGCAATGAAGTAAATTTTATTGTTACTAATAAGAGATAAATTAAGTATATAAAATTTATATTTGATATAATGTAGATTGATTCTACATTATATCAAATATAACTTACACAATAAGCGACAGTCCCAAACAGAGCATTAAAAGATAAATTTAATGCATCAAACTAATAAATTGTACCAGTGAACTCGTATATATTTAATAAACAAATTAAAAAACCAGAATTTATCAATCTCACCACTTATATTGGGTTTTCACAACGAATTTTGCTATAATGCCTAATTTAAAGGAGTTAATAATAATAATAATAAATTTATTTATTTGTTTATGGGGCAACCCCCGTACAAATAGAGTTAGTCTGTGAAATACTTGAAATAGATAATCAATTATAATTTTACAAAAATGATGAGTTAAAGATCGTTTATATAAACCAATATAAAAACAGTATACCCAAGCTAGGTTATCTACATTCGTTAGAATAAAATAGTAAAACAAAAACGTCACTTCATATTTAATTATATTAAAAAACAAAACAAAATAAAAACTATACCTCTTATTGGAACGATAGGTGTCCAGCTCTAAGCAAAAGGCTTTGGATTACATATATAAAAAATAGTTTAAGGTCCAATCCTGAGGGTACAGACAGAAATTCATACAACTGATTTCGGCTAATACCGCTTAGCTTCGGCATGTATCGGAATCGGTTCTCATGATTCACGGGGCAATTTTTCAAAAAATGAAAACAATCCTCCAGCGCCGTTCCATCACAAGCTGTACAATGCTTCTGTGGGTCCAAAGTATATTTGTGTGGACTGACATTTAGAGTAATTGCGTATAGAGTAATGGATACCGGAAAGTCGTAATTGGGAAATTATTCTCAAGTGAGTTATGGGAAAACTGATTTTTAGGTAGCTTTGAGGAGCATCCGTTTTAATGATGATCCTACCATAACACGGGTTATAGGTCGATTCTCGTAACAACAACAGGACTTTATCCTTGACAAATTCCCTGTATCTATCCAAGATTTCCCCCATTCTAATTTAGTATCGGGAAAAACAGAAAGAGTTTCCTTATTTCTTTATTAGAACTACAACTTATGAAGAGTCAGGATATTCCTTAACTTCAACCGTCCATACAATCGTCCTAGAGAAGTACAACCTTCTAGTGTTAGATAAGATACCAAGAAATTACTTTTGGAGTCTACCCGTGCAATTCTCGACCTGCTTACCTGTCTTATTATGCCAACCGGCTCGTCTGATTTGTTTTTGACACAATTACGCTATGCATGAAATTACCCGGATTATTAGATACTCTTAAAATAAAAAAAAATAATAATAAAACCTGTATGTCAACTGAGCATAATAAAATGAGAAAATAAGGAATGCATTTATAGTTTTTTTTTTTTTCTTCCTTTATTTGTGACTTCTAACTTAACTTTAATCAAAAAGAAGGAGTTTTTTGTTTTCTGATCGTGTAAGTTATAAATGTGACCAATACCATAAAATCCACTAAAAAAAAAAAAAAAAATCTGGAGACAAAGTAAATAAAACTACGTAACGATGGTATAACTGCGAGCTTATGACGCTAATAAGAGACATGGGGAAATACCTGTTTGCTCGGAAAACGAAAGCGCTGGTATATACATTCTTTTTTTTCAAGATTTAATCAGAACGTATCCAACCATCCTAATACTCTGGTGTAGGATTAAATACTATCTAGCCCCATCCATTCCTTTAATTAATGGATCCCATGGATGGAATTAATCCCATTAATTCCTCAACTCTCCCAAGATAAGGATAAAGATGAGAGGAGCCTCAAGATCTCAAGTGAAATACGATCTTAAGTCTTACAACTGGCCTCATTCTTATTTTGAGAGACTCTGTGACTATAGGAGTATTACAAAGCGTCCAGAACTATTCACTAAGAATAAAGTCGTTTAGAGACATGAGTTGACATTCATTAAGGATTCTGTCTCACCATAGTTGGTACTGAACAATATGAAAGCAAATTGAATTAAAAAATCATGAAAATGTTCCTTGTGCTAAATTTTCTTATGGGAAGAAAATTATATATTTATTTGATATTGATTGATAAAAGAATGCTTTAAATTATGTACATATTCGGAGGTAGTATAAATAGACAAAATTTAAATTTCTTTCTTAATATTAAGTCTTAGGGTTAACTTAGAAATGTTTCATTAGCTTATAAAGCGGCCATCGGATACGCTTATACTAAGAGCATATTTCACGAAGCCATGACAGTAAGGACGGTCTTACACAGTAAGAAATGGCCTTATGGCATTATTGGAATAAGTTAACTTCTTCCTCCTACCCAGCAGGGAACAGAAGCTTATAAACGAGCTTAAAATGGAAATTTTTAAAGAGATGAAGATAAAGAAGCCATCAAGGAGATAAAGTTATCCTTTAAGAGAAAAGTGAAAAGCCGAGATTCCCTTCTTTTTACTTTTGTTTTCTGTCTCTTCGTGAAATTCTTTCTGTTTAATGAAACCTATCTGTTTCGGTATAAAAGAAAAAAAAATTAAATACCTTTTTCACACTTACTTAGAAACCAACCTAAATAAACCTTTTTCACATAAAATGAAAAGAACAAAGATCGAAACATGATCCAATACCGAACGACTTAATCATGGAAACTTGCTAAGTATCTATATTTTTTACTATAAAACAAACATGTGATATATAAAGTAAAAGTAATTTATTAAAATACTTTCTCTAATACTACTGAAGATTGAATAAATGGTATATGTGTAGAGTAAACAGCAAAACGTCTGTAAAGGTACGCTCAGATCTAGCAGAATAAAACACTATTCTAGAGATAACTCTAAAGAATTCTCGTAATTAAGATAAATTATATATATTTTCTGGTAAACAATAGTTTTGATGACATGTCAGTGCACAATGATTTTTTAAATTATATTTCAAGATATTATCGTATCGTATTTTTGAGTTGCGAAGTATCGCAGATTAAGCTACGATATCATATATCTATTTATTTCACTACATACCTGATTTATTGTTAAGTCTATTTCACAGCTATCTACCATAAATACAGAAGTTTAATATCAAAAGGAGAGCAACATTTTCACAGTTAAAATCTTACCTTATTATTATATAAATTATATCTTATTATTCAATCGATCCCGAGCTCAACTGCGGCAAATATATATTTTCTCTGAAATATTATCAATGCTGAGAAATGTCATGGCAATTAAAGGATTGAATATTTTAATCTCTTGGTACTGACTAATGTATAATTAATCTCCTCACATAATTAACATAATAAACTCAAACCTCCGTTTGAAAATCTCATCTTGAGAAAGGGCGATGCTAATTTCGGGGGAATTAAAGGTTAACGACATGCCATCCCCTAATGATAATCCCCCCTGAAACACTTGGGATAGAATTAACGATGATTAAAATTGGGTAGAAAGAAAGAAAAAAAACTTAATGCTAATGGCTCCCGAGAGGCCTGGTTTTCTAAAGAAATTTCACTAAAAACCGGGCTATGTTTTTGGAAGTGGAACAGTTAACTGTAACACATTATTGTAACTGGTACATATACCGAAAAAATTACTTTGAAACACGCATGCCGAGAAAGATAATAATAAATAATTATTCTTTATAAGAAGAACAGTATAAGCTTAAGACATATATTTACTAGAATAGTGAAATTCAGTAGTAGTGAATATGATTCACAGTAAGTGCAACTGTTGTCATGTGAATCTTATCCTATGCTGTTGTGTTAGTTTTTAGGTAATATAACTGTAGTTCTATAATACTTGTTTATAATTAAATTGTTGTAATTGGAAAAAAAGTTTTTTTAAATAAGCTATTGATTTTCATTTTTAATACTACCCTCATTTGGTTACACTGTGTATTGGCATGATGGTCTGGACTTAAGTTGTTCTATTCCATTCTATTCTATTCTAATAATGCCAGAACTTACTTCTTTTTTAGTTGAAGGTTTTGTGTTGCTATCTTTCACTAGCATTATAGTAATGTTTTCACATCTAATGAATTTATCATTTTTTTCCTCTAATTTTATACTTAAATCGAAAAAATCAAAAAAGCTATAAACAATTGATTGCAGTATAGGACTCCAATGGGAGTCTTGGCCGAAAAAGAAAAAAAAATTAATTATTTTCACAAAAATGAATTTTTCAAAATAATTGTATACTTAATGTAATAATAATCGACTCAGTTATTGTATGGGATGTTTAAGACACGATTGATACCCCTTTCTTCTTTTTGGCTTGAATTTTGAGATTTAAGAATAAGAACTGGTAGCTCCGGTCTTAGTTATGGTAAATAATATTTCTTTTTTTAATGAAGTCGACAGTGTGTCCTCTTCTAGTACTTCCAATGCGTGATTAAATCAAACATTTACAATGAAGATAATTATTTTCAATGGAAGATTTTTACAGGAAAAGTAATTTATAAAATTATATGTATTTTTTTTAAAAAGAAAAGAAAGTAGGAGAAAAGGGTCCATCGGAGGAAGAAAAGGGAATAGGTGTGAAAGCAGTTTGAAGAAATGGAAATCCATAGGGGTGGAAATGAGAGCAGAGCCTTCAACAAGAAAATAAATGAGAGCAGGGCGCCGTTTAAGCCAAGAATTAAGGCCTGTAGGATGGAAGACGGCTAACTACTGTCAAGAAAGGAAGAAATTTTCAATAGATGGTCGCGATATTTCAGCACTCTCCTAAACGAAGGGGTCGAAGAGCCGGAGACTTTAGAAGCACGTCATGCAGGATGATTTGCATCCCCCTGATCCACCAACATTTGATGATATGGATGCCCTCAGTCGCCTGAATATTAATAAAGCACCAGGAGAAGATGGAATACCGGCTGAGCTTTTCAGATATGGTAGCGAACAACTTCATAAAATGTATGATATTATCCTATCCATTTGTATCAAGGAAAGGATCCCGGAGAAATAGAAGATGGGCATAATAACTCCTCCCATAAGAAAGGCGATATTCTGGAGTGCATCAACTACCGCAGAATAACCCTTATCCAGTGTGCCTATAAGGTTTTTTCAAACGTTATTTACATGAAGCAACGTCCATTTTCTGAAAGGGAAGTAGGAAGATACCAGGCGGAATTCAGGAGAGAAAGATCAGATGTTCAGCCTGAGAACTATTCTGGAGAAATCCATGGAGTACAGGATGACAACACACCATCTGTTTGTCGATTTCAAAATTGCCAACGACAGCATTAAAACATGTAAGCTATATGAAGCGATATACGATCTTGAAATCCCTCCCAAACTGGTGTACCTATTAAGGATAACAATGGATGAGGTGAAACGCTCAGTTCGGATTCGGGGAGACCTCTCACCAGAATTTGATTCCTGGGTGTCTATTGTTTAATCTGGCCCTCGACAAGGTAATTAGGGATTCTGGAATACAAACCTCTGGAACAATCGGTGACAGGCTGGTACAGGTGCTGGGATTTTGCAATGACTTGGACCTGGTGGCGACATCCTTTCATGCGCTGGTGGAGGCTTTTCTGAGGCTAGCTGAAGCAACAGAAGCAATGGGCATGGCGGTTAACCAGGGGGAAACTGAATATTTACGAGCTGGACCTCGTTCAGTGGCTACTATAACAGGATCACCCTGGAAACAAGCCATCGTCTTATGAAGGCCAACAGATGCTATTTTGGACTCTGGAAGCACTAGAGAGGGTCGAGCTGTCACTCGCCGCACCAAATGCCAGTCTCTACAAGACACTAATCCGGTTAGTCCTCACTTACGGATCGGAAGCCGGGACCCTGATTAGTGTTGAAGAAAAGGAGATCTTCGAAAGAAAAATTCTGCGCCGAATATTTCGTTATGTCAAGGTAGGCGAGAATTGGAGGAGGCTAACCAATAGGGAGGCCTACCAGCTATTCGGTGTGGTAAAGCCAAGGTATAAATTGGGGTGTAACGTCACAGATAGGTAGATATATTTTAGGAGGTATGAATCGCCAAAAAACCGCTAACAATTTTTTACAGGTTTTTACGGTTTGCGGGCTAAAATTTGGTAAATGAGAAAGGTAAATAATGAAATTGTTAGTTAATTTGTAATCTCGTTAGAATTGGTCATACTTATAACTTAGACTGTAGAAATTTTAGATGGACATTAATAGTTAATGTACATTCATCATGATACTGGGCAGTACCATTTTTACCCCAAAAACCAATTGGATCCGCGATTGATATGACTCCCTAACTCCTATAATTGATGGAATTACCATTAGACAAATAAGTGACCCATTATTGGTCATTTTTTAACTAATAAAACCAGTTCACAATTTATGTATTTACTCTTACAAGTTATGGCAGTCTTTAAAATCCTGATCAGAGCATTTTTATTACAAGGACCAATTGGGCACCCTTACTTGAAGTATCAGAAGTATGATTGTTTCAAGAAATAATGCACTTATTCTTGCACTTAACATCAGTGAGTATGTTAACAAAGAACGATGTATTTAAAAAAAATAGTCTTAAAAAATGATTCAATAATCAAGAAAAGTTCTTATTGTGAATGTTTAATATTCTTTTTAATGATTATAATTTTGAAACATTAAAAAAAATTAATGATTTCAACTAGAAAAAAAGGGAGAAGTCAATCAGTCAGGGAGTTTTCAACGCCCGGTATCAAGTACATTGTGTGTCAGAAATAAACAGCTATATGAAATATAAAAGCCTCTATAATTAAATTAGATTTTATCTCATATATCGGGTTTTCGCAGTCTTTATTATTATTGAATACTCAATAAGTTCAATAGTTACAATTCAGTTCAATAGTTTTATATTGATATATAGACACAAACGATAATGGTTATATTTGATAAAAAATTAAATGTGAGCAGGAAAAAATTCCTAATTAATTCAATCATGACAATTTAAAATTACTTTTATGAGTAATGAAATAGATTTTTAATTAATTCTCATTAGAGGCAGCGAGGGTTTTTTAAATCTTGATTACTCTATTTATCTCAAACTAAATGATGTATACTTCTTGTGGAAAATAACACCAAAGGATAATCAAAACAATCAATTCATTTAATCCTTTTTAAATCTTTCTCAGGGGCCCGGCGGTTACTTTGCCCCTTCTAGATAGATGTAGAGTTCCATTACGAAGAAAGACGTTAAAATGAAAAAGTAAGGCTTATGTAAATAGAGGGGCTTGAATAATATCGCCGGGATTGGGTCTGTTGAATAATTTCCACCAACCACCACCCATCCCCTTTAAAATATTGGGTTAGCCAAACTCAAAACGCAGAAGAACTTAAAACAATACTAGTTGTATTAGGTCGATTCTAATCAATATCTAGGATATTGAGAAGCTATTATGTCCTCAATAGAATATAGAAGAAAGAAGACGGTGGAGTCTTATGGAATCGGCAGCCTGTGGTTCAATGGGTCTCACTATTTCTGAACAAACAATAGGTTAGAAGTCTTTTACTAGGCCACCTCTTGTTTGCTAATCAATCACTCGGGAAAACCATCATTAGTGACGTCATTCATTTACAGGATGGCTTTCTATTGATGGAGGTGTCAACCAACAACCAACGAAAATTATAATTTATTATCTATTATTGAATTATGGCTGACAGGCCACGAAGTAAAATTGACAGTATTTAATGGTACAGGTAAGAATATTGAAATCAATAGAAACAATAAGTAAAATAACAAACGTCTTCTTCTCGATCTTCTATTTTTCGAACAAAATAATTAATTAATTAATTAATGCATAATAAATCTGCAGAATAGCCCATAAAGGGACTTGGGTTCTAAAGTTGGTAATAAAGCAGGCAATGTTACTAGAACAACTGTTATTCAAGGAGGTGATTTTTCCAAGTTTGAAAAAACTAATAACGTATCGATATATATATGAAATATATCAAACGTTAGTATAGAGATAAAATATATTAATTAACTTATAATGATTTATAATTGATAAACATATCAAATGAGGATAAAATCTGTTATAAGACAATTTCCCAAAATTTGAGTTCCAAGATTTACGTTGATTTTCGAATGTTAAGCTATTTTACGATATTAAGTGGCAAGGAAAATGACACTGATTTCAATTTTTTATCTTTACCCTGATTTATGATAGCTATTTTCCAAAAGAAAGAGCTTTTTAACAAATAAATTAAAACAAAAACGATTCATGGTTATTGATTTGAAAATTAAAATATATCTAATATATAACAGGCAGAGTGAGACTACTAATGAGACAGGCCTTGAACCGGCTCGGAATGTTGGGCAACGGAATTTTCATTAGGTGAGTGGATCATTTGTCAATACAGGCCGAGAGATGTGGTTAGTTTATTAAACCTCACTTTCACTAAATTTATACACAAAGATTACGCACACGTATATTTATTCAGGCTCAAACTAATTGATTAAATTAACACAAATTTCTAACAAGAAGGTGAATGTCAACCAAAATAAAAAGTCATGTTAAGAAATATTAGACTAAAACTAGATGTAAAATTAATTTAAATTGTGTAGAAAAATATAGTTTTACTTTTCATGTGACTTATCGGATATAGTATAAAGAGAACAGTAACAAAACAATTTCAACAAACAGTTCAGGAACTAGTTTTATAACTCTTAACAAATGTTAAGAGAAATTAAATAAGCACATATTTTTTTTTATATAGAACCAATGGAAGATTTAATACTTTTTGTACAAATAAAACTTTGGCCATAAAGAGCCGCGAATGCTTTATAACCAATATAGCCAACATGAACAAAACGAATTATCTACTGAGTATTGGAAATTGTAAAAGCCCATAAAATGCCAATTACTCCTAAATTGAAGCGGGTTTGATGGCAAAAGGATCAGGTAGGAGAGGACTTGGAGTTGACAGGAAAACTTTAAAGGTTGAAGAGAGGGCCAAGGCTTTACGAGGCTTTCATTACCCGACCTAAGATCCAGGCCCATTTCCTAACTTACAATCTTCCTGATAACTGCCCTAGTCAAAGTGTTGGTAGTAAAACTGTTTTTACACCTAATAAAACAATGTTTAAACAGAATCAGCCGTTCTTTTCCACTAACATAACCAGCATGGCACAGATAAACCCATAATTATTGGATTTCTAAAATAATATAACGCATTGCCATTTGAAGTTAAAATTAGACGCACATACCAAAAAAGATTGTAACAAACATGTTAAAAAGGGCAGATATAGGAGATCAAGGGCAGTTTGCAATGTTTAAAAAGAAAAAAAAAATTTGTTACTTCTGAAGATATTAAAACTACTCTGACTCCCTCTCGAACTGCTAGAAGTGAAACTTTTTTTTCTGATCATAAATTTCAAATTACACAATTGATTTTTCTCAATCTAAATAGTATGACAAAATGCAATTATTACTGAAATATTATGAGAAATATATTATTAAAAAAAGAAAAAGCCAGTGCATAACAATGTTTAAAAGTAATTTGTTAACTAGTTATATTTCTAAAAGAGTTTTAGAAAGAACGGTATGAATAGCCAAACTTTTCTCTGCGTCTCAAAAAAATTAATGCTTATTTTCCATTCGGTGAGCGTTTTCTTGAATTCATCCCATTCATATATTTTTTCTAGTTTCGTTTGAATTATTTTATCAGAGACACTACCAAATATCGATAAAATAATCACAAGATAATGTAAAAATATCTACTGTGAATTTCACATACTGTTGCTGTCTATAGAATTAATATTTAACATTTTTTTGCTGCAACGATTTTAGAATAATGTAGTAAGACGAAAACAAATAACAAACAGTGAATGTTTTACTATTCAAAAGAAATAGAAAAATATAATATATTTTAAATGAAATCACAAAATAAAGCCGATTTACTTGACCTCTATAAAATCATTTTTGTTTTCTTTTAGGAGAAAAAAACTAAGGATTATAGAGTAATGTCTACAGATAAAGTTTAAAAAATATCATTTCCAGATATAAAAACTTGAATGTAGCTAGTCTTTTAACATGTTGAGTTTGATAATTTCGACGTGAAATCCGCTAGCTGACAATTAAATTGCTGATTAATCATGATACAAATCTAAAAATCACCAGAAATTATGGAATATATTAACAAAAAATATAAATAAAATCAAAAAAATCAAAAGTCATTCTCTAATCATCCTCCATGACTTCATTCTATTATAACCCAAAGCTTCCAGAACCAGGCGTAACATGATGTTCCCATTCATTTTTCGGGTACTCCCTTTTTATCTTAAGGACGTTTACCTGACGTTGTAGCGCTGATTATTATTTTAGTCATGCGTTCGTTTTCCATCCCGAAAATTCTACATCACTAATAATTTCAGCTTTCAGAGAATTGACTTTTTTTGAGATGTAATGATCAGTATTAAGAGAGTGGTGCCTGTTATTTTTTATGTTGACAGATATATAACCCATTTCTAATAAAATCTGCAAAGAATGTTTACAGACTACAAATATTTGCTAGTAAGGTCGAATATCAATTACTTTAGTTTTACGTTGTAGAGGATTCCCTTATCTTTCAAATGAGTGAATATATTGTTCGGGGTAAACATACCGGGGTATGTTTAGTCTTAATTTATATTAGAAATACTAAAAGTTTTTTTTTATTTTATTCGTTTTTTTAGGTACCAGTTATAATTTTGTATAAGCTATTTGAATACGAATTGTTTTTAAGCGAAAGCTTATTCCACATCTAAATCATAAAGGGAATCCATATTAATAAATTCAACTCAACAGGGTTAGAGTGGCAAACACAAATGAGCCTGCGGGCCACTTTGGAAATGTATTATAACTCCGCATGCCGCATTTATATGTATCCTCATAAATTAATTTAGACACCATAGACATTTTTAAATTTCTATGGAAATCCATAGATCCATCCATATATCCAAATCTAAAATTTACATTGCGGGCCACGGATTGGCTACCGCTGGTATAAACTTATTTATTTAGATGATTAGAGATGGTTACACGGAAGAATATTGTAACGCTTCCCCAAACTAATCTGCTCTATCAGGCCTAAACAAGATTCATTTAGAAAAAAGAAAAGAAAACACAATCAAATAATTTTGTTTCCTACACAGTTCATACAGACATGGCCGAAATCCAATACATTCACTGATAAATTCTCTTTGACAAAAACTGATAGGGGAGAGAAAGCGACGAAAGCTGGGACGACGCCTAGGCAATTATCCCGTAGGACACTAAACCCGCAACGGATTTACGACTTGCGGGAGTGTATGGAGCATGGAACCATCTTAAGGGAGGAGAGAAGGCTGAAATATTAAAATGGCATCCCGCCGTTCAGAAATGGAACAAGAGAAAAACACTCTTCCGCAAAATAATTTATAGCCAGCCCACCCCACCATAAATGACAAATCGCAGTCCCATTGCCTATAAAGGCGGACCATCTATCGCTAATAATTATTACAGATGAAGTAATTTAGTTCGTATCCTTTTATCTTCGGTATAGATCTTTCGTAAATAATATTAAATGTCCCGTCCTGGCGTTGGGGGAGGTAGGGATTTTCTTTTTATTATTAAATCGTACGTAAATTATGATGTTGACACTGATCAAAATGTTATAGAAATTGAACAGTTGAAAATTTTATAGAAAATCAAGAATGATGGGTTAATTAAATACATTTTTTAAGAAGTATATAATATTTTTTTGTAATACACATATATTACGGTTGGCTACAATTTACATAATGCTCTTAACCATTTATGCCAATGCCAAATCGTTATAAGTTCAATATTCAAAACACAAAATATAATTTTATAAAGTTAGTCAGCTAGTCAACTAAAAAAAAATATAATAAATACATCTCCGAATATTTCGAAATGTAGAAAAAAAAAAAAAAGATAATTTGTTTTAACTAAGTTGAAAAAATTTCTCGTACATAATTTGATTCAGCCGAACATCAGCTCCTTACACATCAGGAATTATTTACATGTTAATAAATAAAAGAATAACAAAACCCATGAACCAAAAAAACAAAACGTTCATTTAAAAAAAAATTAACATAGCGCGTTAATAAATAATTAATCAATATATTTGGGGGAATGATTTTTAATGATAAAACAAAATAAAAGGAAAAATTACCAACATTGAGAGGAAGAAGTAACAATATAAAAATTGATAATAGAGAAAAAAGAAGTATTTAAGTTCAATCAATAAATTATTACAAAAAAAGAATTAACAATTAATTTTTGTATATACTATATGAATATACTTCGCAGTCAGCTATTTGTCATAAATTTTAAATGTATACGGGTTATACAATCCAATTTTGTATTCATTTCATTCAATATAAATCGAAGATTGTTTTGACGTGTCTTGGGAATGATTCAGAAGATTTCTGTTGTAACTTAACTTGTAAATAATAAAACAGTTCATACCTACCTCAAAAGTATAGTATAATATACATCTTTTACTATTACAAAAAAAAATGTAAGAATTAGGTTAAAATCTACCTCAATAAGTATTTGGATGTGGAATAACACATATCCAAACAAAATCGTTAGGCCACTGCTACTGAGCAAGAAAGAATACTTAACGTATTCACTTCAATCAACATTTAATATGAATGTTAATGTTCTGGGGTCATCTCCTGCTCAGGAAGATACTAAGTGTTATATAATTTAACAATTGTTCATTTTGTTATTTCAATTTCATTTTTTCAATAATAATCAGACCAATTTGAACATATGGAATTGAGCTCTGGGGCTCCACCAAACCATCAAATTCTTCCCGCTTCCACTCGTTACAATCCAAAATCCTACGTAAAATCGTTGATGCTCCTTATTACGTCACAAATAAACTCATTCACAAAGACCTTAACATCCCATTCGTTGCAGATTTGGCCCAAAACAGATATGCGTCTTTACATTCCAAACTCCTTAACCATCCTAACCCATTAATTCTTAATCTTGCATCCTTAACAATCCCTGATAATCCTCCGAGGCGTCTGAAATGAAGATGGCCACGGGACCTTCTAATTTAAATTAATGTTTGAAGTACCACCAATGGGTGGTTCCTTCCCAAGATTTTCAAGTGTATATGAAACATACTACATATTTACCTATTGTATAATTTTGTACAGTTGTAAATTACATTAAATAAATAATTTAAAAAAATGCTTTTAATAAATGCTCAGAATTCAAAAGTATTTACTGGAATAAACCTATTCACATGAATCGTGAAGTAATATTTAAAAAACGAGTATTACGAGTTTAAATTCATAGTCCAAACACAACTAAGTGTAAAAGAATGCACAAGAAAGTTTGAGGTAGAAAATCGAATGGATAAAGCGAAGCAGAGAAAGACACTACCCCTGACAAATCCACCCGAAATCTCAATAAAAGAACTGCTAAAATATTACCCTCCCTATTATAGCGGATTTAGGTTAATCCTTGGGTTTTAAATTCCTTTCTATCCCACTGAAACAACTATCCAGTAAGTTCCTGGATTAGAAGAGGCTGGAGGAGGAGGTTAAAGACTGATCCAGGGCCTGGAATTGATTATTCCAGCTTCAGAGGGTTGATTTGTGCTAGGGATAATGGTCAGAACAATAACGGCTTCCTCTCAGAAGGAACCGTCTCCCTTGAATAATGCAGGCTGAGGTACACCTTGAATAAAACATGGCGCTAATACCATCCTGGCTATGTGTCCGTCCGCCGCATCATTAGGACCTCTTTTGGTTTGCCACTCCTCATTGCTTTATCCTTTCAAGCCGAAAATAAGGGTGGTTGGCGATTTATACTGATCTCGATAGGAAGAATAGTCCCGTCCAAGGCAAGGGATCGTAAAACTAAAAAGACACTTTGAAGGAAATAGAACAAATGATAACTGGTCCACTACAATAATTGTATGTCTGAGGCTCTTCCTAACACATACAAGTCAGTTTCAAGAGTGATTTGAAGTGAAAGATAAGCAAGATTGCCCAGAAGATCCTAACAAAAAACACATGAAATATTAGTCGAACGAGAACTTGAATCCGATACTTATTATTACGTTGGCAGAGGAATGTGCTAAATGTACAGAAGCATACGATTACTAAAAAAATTAATAACTATATGTTAGAGCATATAGTACAAAAGTAGCATATCTCAGACTCACAACATGAACTAATAATTGAAGCTAGAAATTTCTGATACTAAAAGAAAACAAGATTTTTCTTACTACAACTTTTTTTTTTTTTAATTATTTATTTATTGTAATTTACAACTGTACAAAATAATACAATAGGTAAATATGTAGTATGTTTCATATACACTTGAAAATCTTGGGAAGG
>NW_027114568.1:257713-261604 GCF_000696795.3 Halyomorpha halys
TCAGGAATAACATGATATGAGTCAAGGATTGGATAGAGGCGTTTTAATAAGAGTTTTTTACTATAACTTAAAATAAGAAGTCCAAACCCTTCCATAAGGAGCCACTTCCTTTTTTTTTGCTGCAGCCACTTAAAATTAGAAAACAAAAAACAATGTGTTTCTTTTTACGTTTTAAGGATTTCTATGTTTGTTTCATTTATGGTTTTCCTACAACTATCATTCATTTAATTGTTTGAATCATATTAAAACTAATACATTGCCATTTCTTTATCTTCTTCAACCACCATTTTATTTTTTTTTTATTCTTATACCAGATCGGCCTGGTGGGCCTTATATAAAAATAAGATGATATAACTTATATTATATATATTGTTTACAGTTGAAACAACCATTGAGCAGTTTGAGGAACTTGCAAATAGAGAATAATTTCATAAGTCTTAGCCTTCTTTATGAATTGTTTTGTTCATTCTCTTTACACATCTAAACCACTGTAGTGTCTATAATATGTTCTGCCAATGTTATTCTCAGGTTACTTCTTATTATAGTATCCTCCTACATCATTCCATTGCTTGAATCAGACATCTGTGCCTTGAGGTGATAGTCCAAGACTTGGAGTCCTGGACTATCAGTCGGTGAAGGTATAAATGTAGTTTTATAAACTATTTTTTTTTTTTACCCTTTATAATAATTTCTTTCTTTCCCGAGAAAATATCGTTAATGAATGGAAGCATTTGCCATCCAACTTCCTTCTTTCCTTGATCCCACATATTTGAAATCTCTTAAGTCCTGCTGAATTAACTTTACTTATTTCAGCACAAAATCATGAAATATTTATGAATAGTGGTACAATGAAAATTATTCAGTCTTATAGATATATAATTTAATGAAATATAGACGCATTATAATAACATTAAACTCCACCTTCTATGCAGTGTATGAATAAAGGTCTGGCAAGAACTTATGAAGCTAACTATACACAATGTATAAGTTAGGCCTTTGTACCTCGTATTAAGCTACTTTCAGAAGATTAATACAGGAGGTTGACTAATCCTGGTTTTATATTTTTGCAAATTCTCAAGTCAACATCAAAGCTAGATTAACAAATTTAGCGCGCTATTGTTCCGACCTGACTCGGGCTTAATGTATTAAAGGCAGGGGTAAGTTAAATGAGATTAACTTAATACGTGAAGGGATAACTGCTCATATAAAGGCAGAGGGTTTCGCATCCTAGACTAGCACCACAAGGATCACTGTTTCACTTTTCTTTTATTATTGTTATCTATTGTATTTCGTAAAATAAATCTTCGTTTCTAATAATATTAAATTCAAAATATATTCATAATGGTAATAAATTTTAATATAAAACTGCGAGGTGAACAGCTAGCTGTACAAGGACCTAAGAGCTACATTAAATTCCCATTGGTTTATAAGACATTACTTCACGAACTACAACTGAATAAGAGAATAATTTAATCGAAAAACAGTGTAAAAAATTTCTTTCCTACCAGCAGTTAAAGGTGCAATGGCTTATCCAACGTATGCAATCCAATCTCATCACGATGACTGAACCTCAAAATGAAAACAAGATAGAACCATTTATAGTAGCTTAATTAGGAAAAAAATAACTTAATAAGGAGCAGTTATATTATATAAGTAAAAACAAACAGTTTCAAAGATTATGAAAATTATAATAATGAATAAAAAAACTAATTGCGTTAAACAGAGCAAACGATTATTTTAACACTTTTAAATTATTATAGCAACTACAATAGTTGTCATTATCATAATCATAGTTGAAATTATTTATCAGAAAATACCTATTCTAGGAAAATTTAGTTCGGTGATACTAGTAACTTTTTTACCGCATTTTTATAAAAGACCGTTCCGTTTTCAATATTGATCTTACATAGATATAGCTTTCACTGACCCTTAAATTCTTCTTTTGGATTTGTTTCAATTCATCTTTCAATGTCACCAACAATCTGCTTTCTTGTTTTACCAATTTTCATTCACTCACTACTAGAAGTTAATTCAGCAAAAGGTTTAACTTTACAGAAAAAAAATAATATACAAACCAAATAAAACCTTCAAACTAATTTTAGCAATAGATAAAGTTTTTTTTGTTTTAACTAACGTTTCGGCCAATTCGGCTATTCTCAGGAACAATCAATTACAAACAGGTTTTATTACAAATATAATCTTCACCAATTAACAATATTATTTATAATTTATCTTACCTTAACAAAATTTTAGAACTAAATCATTTAAAACCACTTCATGCAGGCTATTCTGCGCAGGTCAATCCAACAAATTACCCCATGATACATTAAAACATTAAGGAATCATATATTCTTGTTAATAAGCATTTTTATATTATGTCTGATTACCTAATTAGTCAATTTTCACATTAAATTGAAAATAAAAATTATTCATCACTCTCACCTTCTTTGTTAAAAACATATCACAACAATATTTGTAACCTTCCATACACTCAAGTCAAGCATTTAAATTATTTATTATTACAACCATATTTTGGTTAAATTTCCTCTTTATTTTATTATTAGAATTCTTATCAAGTTTAATTATAGTATCAACATTAAATTTATCCCATATTTTTCATAAATTAATTTTATTTAATATCTCTCCATAGTGTTGGTTTAGATTCAATGTATCTGTTTTAAAATTCACTGAATAATTAATATTTTTAGATATGTAAATAGATTCAAGTATTTTCTTTTGAATGTGTTATTTTCTTTATGTAAAATCATAGCATTTTCAAAATCAAATAAAATTAATTAATGAAAAATATGGGATAAATTTGATGTTGATAATTATAATTAACCTTGATAAGAATTTTAATAATAAAATAAAAAGGATATCTAACCAAAATATAGCTTGATAGATAATTAGGGTAAGAGAAATAAAAATGTTATCTCATATTTATAATAAAAACGGGTTTTTACTAACAAAATCATATACACAAAATGTAATTTTATTTATTAAAAAAAGTTATAAAAGTGATTGATACTTTCACAAATCGAAGTGATTTATCACTATCCCTAATTCTCAAAACAATAAAGTCTCACTAGTGTCTAATGTTTATTTACTAAATAAGGACAAAATTCTTCTTCTTTTTTTAAATAAAATCTTAATCAATCATTTTTGTAACAAAAAGTATAAACGTAAAAATATTACATTAAACCATTGAGCGCTAAGAAAACTTTTGGAACCGCACTCAAATTCGACTTGCAGGTAGTAGGTCATTTAATTACACCATTCTCAGCAGAAAGGGTCCACGCTGAAGATGTGGGGACCTCCCCTTTCAAAGTTTGAGGGGAAACAATTTGGTGGTTGAGTTTCAAGCTGACCACATCACCTTTCAACCACTGAGCAATAATTGGTGCCTCCCTAATTATCAAGGTAACCCTCTCAAGACACCTTACCAATTGCGGAGGTTCTTTAGTTGTTTGATGGAGGTATATTTTTTCATACTATCAGAAACCACAGAACCGGTACATTTTTGTGCCAAAAATAGTGCCTTTAAATTAATTACGTCAAACTTCAATGTAATTTGACTAATTATTAATTATTCATTAAAGTATAGATAAACTTTACAGAATTGTTACATAGAAAAAATTGCATACTACTTCTGCTTTATATTGCATAAATCAATACGGATTAAAATTAAATAAGCATTTCCGTCACTTTTTAGTTTACAACCTAATTTTTTTTTTCATTAAGGTAGCCTTGTTGTTAATTTTATTTAGGATATTAAATAAAAGTAGGGGGTGGATATCGTTTATTATTTTTTTTTAATCATAAATGAATTGTATGTAAAACGAAATATTTAATGAAGAAAAAATTAATCAATAAATAAAGAAAGTCAACGAA
>NW_027114568.1:261654-269207 GCF_000696795.3 Halyomorpha halys
ATTCTTTATTATACAGTTAAAATGTTTATTATTTTAATTTATTAAATGTGTAAATTGTCTAGTTTAAAAGTATGCGAATTTATTTTGATTTTAAAGTCAAAATTTATACAAGTTGAATAAATTAGCCATTGACTTCGGCTCTAGAGGACAACCTACCCGACACGAGTCTTCATGTATGGTTCCCTATCGCTCTGTAAAATGTTAGTATTCTATATATATACTAATACAGGCAAAATAATTTATACCGGCAAAAAGCTCAACTCTATTTTGAAGTGTAAAGTCGAATATTTTAGTTCGGAATTATCAAATCCGGAGAATATTAATCTATTAACAATAAACAAATGGACAGTAGGTATTAAATAACTTGAAAAAAGAAGATTGTGGAATTACTTTAAAATAATAAGTTAATGCAAAAGCTACTAATAATATTCAATGACTTCCTTAGCCTTGTTTAGCAAACTCCAGTTCATCATTGAGCCATTCAACAAAGTAATTTTTTTTTGGACCCGATTTATTTTATTGTGCTCTGAATTTCATGGAGGAATTACAGAGCCCTAAATTTAGCTCAGTTGAAATATTCGTATGTTAATTGGCAGTATGAACAGTCGTATTATCGTTTATTAGCACAAAAATATCTTCAATAAATGGTACATTTGCTAACACATGTTCGTTAAAAAGGGATAGTGTTTATATGTGTACAGAGAGCTTGCACTAGTACATACTAGTTATGGTAAGAGTCTACAGAAAACATTGCATGATGGATATTTTCCAACTCGTATACTCCAACCTCTCTTCTTTCCATGATCAGCATTTAAGATGAGCCTTAAATCAATTTCGAATTCAATATGTAAACAATTGTCAATACCAGTTTTTACTTGTACAGTCCGTATGTTTCTAAGCAAAATGTCTAAGAACTTTATGTATCATGGCATAAAATAGTCGGCCTTCTGGCATTGCTACCAACTTACTTCAACCTTCCTTGTAACCTTCATAAGAAAAATATAGACATTTTCACAATTTTTCACTCCGATTTCTTTAAACATGTAGTTGAATACATTTTTTTTTTCTCGCTGATATTATTTTTATTGATAGATATTACAATCTGCCACACAGTTGTGGGCAATAGACCAGAAAAGCGGACCCTCCCTGCTCAACATAGTTTAAATAAGCACACGGCGCCATCGTTTCTGTACACACAGTTTATACCAGAAATACCCCTTAAAGTACCCATGGGTAGAGTAAGGAAGCACAATTCACTAACATTAACTGTACTTATTGCTTCTTTTGTATTTTCATGGAGGTTACGAAAAAAAAAAAAAGTGAGCCATAGGTAATAGTGATCAATGATCACATTCATACTAAAATAAAATAAAAGAATACAAATAAATAAATGAATGAAAAAAAAAATCTCTTTTAAAATATATACAAACAAAATGAACATAATCAAACTATGAGTTGAATAAATTAGCCATTGACTTCGGCTCTAGAGGACAACCTACCTGACACGAGTCTTCATGTATGGTTCCCTATCGCTCTGTAAAATGTTAGTATTCTGAAGACAGTTGGATTCTTTCAACGTATCTGACTAATTATCTTTTCACGCAACGTAATTAAACGAAATTACCATTGCCTCAAATAAAGATTGCAATGCGTTTGGTCAATTCAGTTTAAACAATAACAACTTTGAAAAAAAAATATGTTACCTAATGAAATGATTAACTAACTCATAATAAATCATCCAAAGAAAGAAAAATGTTAACTAAACTGATGGAATTAATACTTTGGTTTGAATTAGAATAAGTGACATATTAAATCTCATGTACATGAATAAATAGTTTATGATACCTAACTTATCCGTAAATAAATATAAGTTTGTCTGCATTGGAGTGAGACGTAACTTTAATTTTAGATGAAATTTCTAGTAAAGCAATACTGTCCGGATATTTCTAGTATATTTTGCAGTCAAATTCGAAAAACATGCACATTAAGTTTGGCATTTGGACAGAATATGGGTATTGTGAAAGATTACACGAAGGAAAAAACACCTGTGAAAAACACCTGTCAGTAAAACACGAACCATACGGATCGGTGCAGCAATACCGGACATAACATCAATGCGTGAATTCGGAAATATCCGACAGCAATCGGAGAATGGGGAATCTATTGACAGGGCGGCCAACGGGAATGCGATAAAAATGGTAAGGTGTTATTTTAATGGCAGACCGTTTTCCCTGTCCCATTGTGTTCTAGGCCGGAGGACACGCTCATATGTCCCGAATTTCATTTATATCCATGACTTACAGATACCCGTTTTATCAATTCTGTAATTAAATTTTAAAAAATTCGGAACAGAACTGAATATTTGCCACTGAATAAACTGTTAGGAAATCACTGTCATCATTATTTAGTTGATGTTTTAAATCTCTCTACTGTGTGAATGGATTTGAGTTGAGTATTCGCGATCGAAGCATAACTTTCTCCATCTATTATCATATTTTTATACGAAGGTCATCTAATAGTCAGTTCAAATTCAGTGGCAGATCAGCACATTTAACCCTGCATCGGGCGAATCTGATCTGACAGGCACAGGATTCGGTTTTTTGGCTGTCTCTCCCAAAAAGGAGCCGAGTGTGACCCCTATCTCCCAGTAGTTTCCTAACTTTGTGGGGTGGTTCCAACCCGCCCAGTCAGTTCATCTCCTGCCATCAAGAAAGTGCGTCACACGTGTTTTGATCTGACAGGCTCACCGCGCCCGATTACGTTACAAACCTAAGGTCAATATTTTTCACTATTCATTAAATAGTAAATTCAAGCACTTCGCTGTTTTTCGATACTTGTGTTAGAGTCATTTTCATCAGGTACCATTACCGTTTATGAATGGGGATTGTGTGTCTTTCAGGTTTATCGCCCCTCTTTCCAAGGTTTTTTTTATGAATTCTTCAATCGTTATTTCAGTATTTCTTTGATCCCTATCAATATTCTATAGGGAGACCACAATATTCCAGCCTTTTTGGTTTCAACGACAAAAAAGTGTTGGCAACCTACGTCACATGGAAGAATAATTGTGTACTCCTGGTTTCTTCTATACTCGGAACCAAAGCCATTGATAAAAGTACGGGAGAAAAAAAAACCCTGAGGTCATAACGTAATATAATGCTCACAAAACTGGAGGTGACACTGTAAACCAAATGTGAGCCACATATAACGTGCAGCGAAATACATATCGATCGCCAATGACTGTTTTCTATACTATGTTGAACTTGGGAGTGATCAATTCCTTGGTTATTCACCTTGGAAATAAATTGGAATGAATTCCTAGAAGTGTTGTTCCAAAGAATTGTCACATGAACTGTGTATCGGACAACTTCAGCGAAGAAGCCAGCTGAAATCCGGCCTTCACTTCCTTGAAAATTCGTCTCATGATCCCTCCCGGCTGATGATCGTCCAAAATTAGCCCCTCCCCACCTCCAAAAGCGGTCCAGATGTAGTGATTGCATGGTGGAAACAGGAATACATCGGCTCACGAACTACTCCTGTGTGAAATGCAACCAACGAAACCACTCTATGCAACATGCTTTTCAGCCTGTTCTTACGATCCTTCATCGGGTTTGATGGACGCTCTGACCCTTTTTTGAATTTTGTTTCGAGGATAAAAGGTCCTATTTTGATTTATATTCATAACCATGATGTGCGAATTCCGCATTTTGACTTGGTTTTTTTACTTAAATAAATAGTAAGAAATATTTTAAATTTTTTTGATATTTTTCCCTAATTGTCCACATCCTCAAGATGATCTGCAATTTTTGGTTTGATTAAATAAGGCGATTTAGGGACTTCACGAATTTTTATGTATGGTGTGCCTATCAGGCTCACCGTGCCCAGATTTGAGAATCCTTGACCGCGCCCTAGGAAGGGTTAATGTAAACTATGGTAAATTGTAAAATGAACAGTATAAATTCGTAAATGATTCAGCTCGGAATTTTTAAAAGGAGTTTTGGGTTTTACCCGATATCAATACACTTATTACAAAGGTGAATTCTCTACCTCCGACAATCTTAATGTTCAATACTGCTAAAAAATGGAAATGCAAATCTGCACCACTATAACCCATGAATGGGTCAGGAGTTCAGTATTTTTTAGGAAAGTTCTGGTTCTTGAACAACGGTGTTCACGGAGGATATTTGTTCATGCGTGATCTACTACTAGATTTTTCCCCAATTAAGGGTACTGTCTTTACGAGGCTGGTGTCTCCAAACCCACAGAGCTGTCTCACGGATACAGTGAAACACAAAATAATTATCTCACACATCTGAATTTGAACCTGGGTCCATGGAGTAGGTAGAACAGTGCCTTTACCCACTAGGATTTTCCGATCTATTTTTTACTCTGTGGGAGTTTCGATAATCCATTGATGATCCGGTGGTTATAAAATTATTCATTTGACATTAAAAGTACTTTTGCTAAACATATTCAGTGGACACTTCCTATAATTTTTTTTTTTAGGAAAAGTAAAAAAGAGGGTTAGTCAAAAGTAAAACGGTATAAAGTAGTGTAAATATTTCGTGTCTTCTTGTAGAAACATACGATTTAAACTACTAACTGATTCTTTATTATACAGTTAAAATGTTTATTATTTTAATTTTTTAAATGTGTAAATTGTTTAGTTTAAAATTATGCGAATTTATTTTGATTTTAAAGTCAAAATTTATACATTTTGGTATTGTAACAATTTTGTATGAAAAATAATATTTTGTATGAAACAGTAATCGGTAGTAAATAATGGATCTGGTACTATGTTATTTTAGCTATTGAAAAAGAATATATTGAGTAAAGTACTATAAACCCATCATAAGATAATAATGAACAACAATTTGTTTATTCTTTGTCTAAAAATTAAAAATGTAGTAACGAAAGAAAAAATGATGGTTTGTAATTGATGAATGCCCTGTAAACAGTGATAACATAATTTTTTAGAAAAAAAAAAACTGACTTATTCTTTGTAAAAATTAAAAATACGGTAACGAAAGAAAAAATAACAAATAAAAATAAACCAAAAGGGAAGCTATTAACTTATAAATGATAAAAGTAATATTCTTTCTGTGATCTTACACGTTAATGTCAACATTTAATAACAATGAAGAAAGAAATATTAATTTGTATCTGGAAGAATTAGGGAGTAGTCTTATAATTAGGATTTAAAGTTAAGTAAAATTAATCTAGGAACAATATTTATTTATTTAATGATATTACACATTTTGATGGTTTGTAATAGATGAATGCCCTGTAAACAGTGATAACATAATTTTTTTAGGTAAAAAAAAAATCAAATTTGTTATTTGTCTAAAAATTAAAAATAAAGTAACGAAAGAAAAAAAACAAATAAAAAGCAACCAAAAGGGAAACTACTAACTTATAAATGATTGTAGTAATATTCTTTCTCGTAATCTAATAATTTCGATTATTCGAATCAAAATGTAAAAACAAATTTTTATTTCATAATTGAAGGTACTGATCACTCACTTTTGTAACTATTTTTTTTTATTGTCAATTTTAATTTGTAAAAATCAAGAATTTTAGTTTAAATATGTTTGTTTAAATTTGAACTGAATATATTTGTATTAAAACTTTTATACAAAAATAAAATATATTTTATCATTTTATAGAATAAAATGAGTAAATTAATTTCGCAATAGGTAAAAACAATGTTTTTTTTTCTTCGTGATAGATTGGGGGCCGAGGCTGAAAATAATGTCTAATTTGTGGACATTTGTCGATCGTTGAAGTCGAAAAAATCTCAGCATAAATTGGAAATAAGAAGCATTGGTGTAAATAAAAGTTAAATTTCAATATCAGAATTATACAACTTGATCCAAATAATTAAAAAAATGAAAATCTGAATGCTTTAGACATACTGTACCAAATAAGCACTACTACATCCATTTGGAGTTAAGCCGTTTATTGTACCAGAAACATTAGGCCACGTGATTTGCCGCTGTTTAATAATACGTGTCGTTCTTTCCTGCGATAAGGGTTGTTCGGTGCACTCGGAGTAAAAAAAGGAAACACCCCAAGATCGGCTATCCCTCTATTTCCGTGTTGCCTGCGGGCCTCCTTCCTCCCAGGAGGGTCCTGAATACACTCCGTATACCGAGAGTCGGTAATCAGATCGACTCCTCCGATTGGCTACGTCGGCAGGAATAATTCGCATTTGGTTTTCTCCCTCCCACAGATAACGAAGTCACATGGTTTTTCCCCCTTTTAACTATTTCTAAGGCAGATGAAGTTTCCTGTAGACAGTGATTTATTCGTAATGTAGAAATAATTGCCAAGGAGATATGCAGAGGTTTCATTTCAAAAGTCGGACGAAGATATAATGGAATATGGCGTTGAACGGAAAGAAATTCAAGGCTGAAGAGTTTTTTTTTCTCGGTTTAACCACACCCTGGTCATTAACGAGTAATGAGATATCCTTAATGAGTTTTTGTCTTCTTGTGGTCATCTATGTCTTGGTAGTGTTAATTCAAATTTCGAGTTCCCATTAGTCTCAATATTAACTAATAAAATCATACAAATATTATTTACTTATTTGAACAGGATAGTATAATATAAACATAAGGAAATTAATATCTTTTAAAATAAATTAGAATGTATAAAGATTCAATTTAAAATGAAGTGGTAGAGTAGTCTGTTTTTTGTTTTTTCTCTTACCTCCTTTATGAAACAGATAAATAACAATATTAATAATAAACAGTACGTTCCATACAACATTTTTATGAAATGTTGCTTTTTAAAAAGCTATATCTCGAGAACTATTGAACGTAAATAGCTCTATTAGGGCTTACATTTTAGCAAATTTACTCTACTTTAAATCATGTTCTCTTAGATTTTCTATTGTTCTTGGTAGTTGTAAAGGCAAAGAGCTCCGAATAAAAAATTAATTATTTGTAACATTTTGAAACAGCCGCCATTTTTTATTCCTCCAACCTGTACTTGGCAGATTTCGGTCAAGAATAAGTCTAACATTGCTTTTCAGTGTAATCTATTTAATTTCTTACTAAACTATTTTTATTTTCAAAGTAGAGAAGTCCCATTCTTTGTTAAACTGTTCAGAAAAAAAGAGTTCAGCATATTTTATTTTAAATTAATTAATTAATATGAATATTTTATTTTATATCTATGTATTGAATATTGAATTTTTTTTCTTATTGATCACATTATTTGAATTTTTAGTTATTGTTATAGCTTCTAAGGTTTTTTTTTTACTGAAAATATCATTTTCTTTTTACAGTGCTTTAACGTAGTGAAAATAAAAATGATTCCGTTTTAGGGAATAGCCTTACACTAATGCAATATATTTATTATTAGATTTATTTTTTATTAAAATATTTGTTTGAGAGTGGTTTAGTTTCATTAAAACAATTTTGATCCTTTTTCTCTCAACTTTATTCTTTTTCAAACCTCCAACGTTTCGACCACTTAGGTCATTTTCAAGGATTCCTACAAACAGCTCCTTTTAATTACTTTTATAATAATTTCCTTCACTTACATACTGA
>NW_027114568.1:273296-284489 GCF_000696795.3 Halyomorpha halys
ATTGAGAGAAAAAGGATCAAAATTGTTTTAATATATTTATTATATTCAGGATTGTCTTTATTCCTATAACCTATAATATATTCTAATACTGATAAATTACGACTTGTATCCCTTCTCTTCATAATATATTTGTTATACATATACACGGTAGACAGTTAAAACAGTTAATTTTATAAACTACTTATGCACATCATTTTTTCCCCTTTTATCTTTCTTGATCCTGTATATGCAACCAATTTCGTATGTTGATTTATAACCGAGTTTATATTCCAGGTGGTCCTAATTTTTAAAAGTTATATTTAAATTTTGTTATAATTTATTTAGTTCAATATATCACCATCATTTTCATTTTGTATCTATTCTGTGATCAAATTCTCTGCTCGTTTTTATATCCACTAATATAACTAGGGTATTTATAAAAGAAAATTATAATAATTTGTAAAAAGTGTTTTTATTGTAGATATATCCAGGAAATTCTAAAAATAAACATAAATGACCTAGGTAATTATGAAAAGACTTGAAAAAGCCTTATTTTAAGTAAATTTGAACAATTATATCTATAAATTGTACATGTGAAAGTAGTTTTTGTATATGACTAAGACAATAATGGAAAAGTTTGAAAATAAAAAAAAAAATCTAAAACCAAAAATGAAAATATTTATAATACAAAATTATGATAAATATTTATCATTACATAATTTTATTTTTTAAAAAGCTTCTTCCTCCACTGTGAGAAGAAGGTGGTTCCAGATTACTCAATTTAATTTACAATTGCGAATAAACATTTTAAAAATGAAGTATTTATAAAAAGAATTCGGCTACGTTTTTAATTTAGCAAAATTTTGTAGAATGGAGTCTTTTTTATTGCTGCAGATCCCACAATTTTATTTGTCTGAAGTCTGAGACTTATGTTTAAACAATTGCAAGTTCACCATCACATACCCTACGTAAACCTGCTCTGTAATAGAAAAAAAATACTCGAAAGTTAATTTTTTATATAAACTATACCGAAGAAAAAAAGTAATTAATTTTAGGTAAAAGGTATGGATATTTTAAATTGTAAAAACAATCAGGAATAAACCCTTTTAAATGAATAAAAACTTCCATTAGTGTATCATGGAGGGTAAAAGGTATATTCAAACGATTCCATTTAAAATAATCTAAAATGAACTAACCGCTTCAATTAATGCAATGAAACAATCACGAAAAACTTATATTTATATGTAATATTAAAATAGAAAATTAATTGAATAATATGATAACTATTATATAACAAGCATTAAAAAAAAAATGTAAAACAAGTAGTCTAGACAGGGCAAAAAAAGAACGAAAATGAAAATAATCTCATTGGTATCCAGAATCAGATCCTACAAATACTGAACGCATGAATTGTAACAGATCCTGACCGAATATTGATGTTTCAAGTCCATAACAAGATTGTATTTATATAGAGAAATTCGAATAATAATTATCTTTTAGACTAAACAAACCGACGGTTTTAGTTGTTTGTTGAGGACCGAGAACAAACAAAGTAGACGGCCTATGTTGATCTTTCTGAAGCTGTCATAATATTACGGATGCCTCTATATACAGATAAGCTATATTAAAAGAAAACCCAAAGCCAACTCAACGAAACACTAGTGCCGAGGTATCAATGAGCCATAGGGTGCAACAAGTATTTACTTTAATAAAGTGGAGTTTTATTTTTGGAAGAGCTTGTGCAAAGGGAAGGTTTATTATTCTAATGAAAAACAAAAAAAAAAAAAACAATACATTTTACGTATATCTTTCTTCCTATTTTTATCTTTTGGGTACAGCAGTACTTAAATATACTTAGCAGCAGTACTTAAATATGTAATCTATAGTATAAAATCATTTTAGAAGTGCAATCAGATATTGAGCAGATGCATATAGCACCGGCCGTTTGTTGCCGAGGGAATTAGGGAGGCCTAGCTTCGGAATCAGAGCCACCTCGTTACTGCCGTGGCAGCGTTCAAATCCGGTCTAACTTAAACCATGAGAGTTGACTTTAATTTATTGGGGGGCCCAGGAAATGAAAACTTGATTCTCCACCATTGGTTAGTTACCTGTAGATAATCCTCCATTCGTCAGAAATTGGCAGGCATGTGGTCATATGGTGCTGTAGTAAGTAGCAATTAAATTTTAAAATTATGCAGAGTTTATTCTAGAAAGATGTCTGCTATAAAAACCGTCTTTTATTGGTTATATCAGTCATTAATAGAATAGTATCCACTTTGACAATGCCTTTAAGTGGTGCGTTTTTATTTCTTTGCTAACGATTCGCTCAAATAAGTTCGGATACATTTTGTTCTAAATTACACTTTAGTTAGTGCTTGTTAAATTTAGGAACTATCATATAGAGAATTTGTGATAATAACCAATAAATTTGATTTGTTGCTTGTAGGTGAGTTCGTGAATGAAACACGCAAGCTAAGAAAGATACTCTTCTGCTTATTAAAACAAAATTAAAATAAGAGAAAATGTATTTATTTATTAGAAGTGACAGTGACAGATAACACAATAGACAGTGAACAGACAGGGCTTTATTTCAATAGAGAGAAATCTGCTTATCAAAAAGCCCCCCTTCCCCAGGCCAAGAGCCATTTCATATTTATCGAAATTGGAAGAAGACCGTACAAAGATCGCATTTCGGCCGCCACAGTGATGTCAATAATCTGCAACGATAAAATACAACCGGACTAGACTTCACCTTGCATTTACCCTTAGTATCTCAGCGTTAATTTTATTCACGATCCACTATAAGTATGATAAGTGTCTTAACAATATATATATATATATAGCATTCACTCATCAAAACGAGCCATCAAGCGAGTGCTCAAACCAAAATAAATTAGAAATTTTTCTATTGCGAGGAATAACATGATATTTAAAATTGCAGTCTTAATACAGACCAAACGACTGCCTTTAAAAAAAAGTGTGTAAGCCACAAACTCCTATTTCCTACCAGCAAATATATAGCACTAAAAATTAGATATAAACACATCTAGACGCACAAATAATTTATTTTTTAATTCATTACTTTTTAATCCTTTAACTATTATACAATAAGCATAGAAAGAAATGCTTTATTTGGCAATGCTGGCCAAATACATTGGGTTGCTGTAAGGCACAGCGTATCCATCAATCCATAATTTGACGTACAAACACTATAACACATTAACATTTTTTTTCTAATTATTATCATGAATACAATATACTTAAATACATATACAAATACAACAAAAAATTATTGCTCTTTTTTTCACTTCTTCATACCTTTCCTCTCCAGTGATCCCAAACAACCTTTCCATCAATTGAGCAAATTTACAAAAATCATCAATATATATTAACAAAATAACCATATCAGTAGAACAGTTTACTAAACGACAAAAAAAAAAATTAAATAAATTTTTAAGTGCGATGAATCTTGCTGGCCGCGGGCTGGCCACTCCTGTTCTAGATAGCATACAGCTGGACATTTCTTATCACGATGTTTGCAATGGTCATAATGCATTGAAAATTTTTTCATTGCTTTAACTCAAATTTATTGGTGTTTTGATTAATTATTGATTTATTATTTACTATGATCATTAGTTCATTTTATTTTAAACCTTTGGTAAGGATACCACTTGAATCTATTCCATAGGAATTACTAAAACGAATTGATGTCCAATATTTAAACTTAATGCTCAAATAAATGTAATTATTCAAAACAGAATGATGACACTAGATTTTATATATTTTGTTTCCAGAAAACATTCATCAAAATACAAAATATTTTGTCTCAATTAAAATTTGATAACGGTTCCTAATTTCCTTATAATTCTATATATTATTATAACGGTCTTTTTCATTATAATATAGTTTATGTTTAATTATTTTATTTATTAACAAGTTATTTTATTAAAAATATTTATATTTATGGTTAATATGATATTATTCATTTAGATAAATAAATTTAATTAATGTTTAATTTTCGCTTAACGAATATGGTAGTAGAAATAGGACACTAAAATTAGCTACAAATTAATACTAACAATACAAATTAAAGCACTAGTTTGTTCTAATTGGTCGAATAAAGCTTAATAAGGTGTTATGTTCCACTATGGTAATTTGAAATATTATATCACTCAAATCCGAAATCCCTTTCTAACTAGGTGATTTGTTGAACGGCTGGCTATGTGAAATATTAGGATTATTGAACAAGATGATTAGTCTATAATTATATTTGCTCCTGTTTTACATATAAATTTATTTTGCACCTGGGTCCAAATTTAGTTTACATAACACTTTGTGGAATAAAATTTAGTATGACAAAATAATTAGTACAAATAATACTTGTCTGGAAATGTGTATATTGTGCAGGAGCAATGTGAGGCACTTAAAAATGCATGACGAGACTGCAGCATTGGATACCGGCTTGATATCACCCTTTGAGATATGAAAACAGCTATAGAAAATTTACATAGGTTTTTGTAAAGTCAAAGTTGTATCGCCTTGCGTAAAGAACTCAAGAAAAGCGGAAATCAGTTTAACATAACTTACCTACCTTTTTGAGTTTAAAAGGTTTCAAATCGTAAAATCCATTTTTAAAATAAATTAATTAAACATGAAGAAAAAGGCCAATTGGTACCAGTGATCTCGTATTGATTTATACCTGGAGTATATTATATTTAAATATGTTCTTAACAAAGCGAATTAAAGAATAATTCACAATATTATAAAAAATAATCTATGCTTGGGTTCAAGTATTTAATTTGTACGTTATACTCAAAATTCACTTTTATTTATTGTAATAAAATAATGGATTTTACGAAGGAACAGCAGACTAATTCTCATTTAATTTTATCAGCCTTAAATAATAACAGACTAGATTACAATAAACAAGTAGACATTACTTAAAAATTACTCGATTCTCACTTAACACTAAACATAATAACACTTAACAGCAAATAAAATACTGAAGGTTCGGTAGAGATAAACAGTGCAATAATAAATTTATTTTCAAGGCACTTGTTAAAAGCACTGTGTATATGCCCAAGTACCTTATTACTCTAAAGAAAGAAGTCATTGAAGAAAGCAAACAATGAACGTGTTAATTACAAAGAAAGGGTTTCTATGGAGAGCTATTCTATGTATACATCAAGCTGTTAGCTATTATCGTTATCAGAATACAGGGGTTTCCTATCCTATTAACTATTCATTACTATCTATTATTAATATTCCAGTAGCCGCATATCTGCGATGGCATATTTGAGTGTAGCTTCAATACTGGTGAGTCTTCTTCTCAAACAACAAAGGAAATTAGAGTACACGCAGTACAACTTGAGAATTAAAAGTTGAAAGTGTATTGATGCTAAAGTGTTCATTACTCGTTTGATAGTGCGATTTTTTTTTGTTTTTAAATTGAATTATATTCTAATAATTTATTAGAACTACCTAATTTATATTTAGGTAAAATTGTGAATTCAATAAGAGCGAATGCAAGAGGCATCACACAGATGCTATTTATGCAGAATATGAAAGTGCGGACTGCTGGTGCGTTAAAATGATAAATATTAATTATGTGAATAGTTATATTATTATAGTTATAATATTAATAGTTATACTGTTTGACATTGATAAATAAGTTCAGTACAACCTAAGTGGAGAAAAAAAGTTATTTGCATTTTGATATAAAATATTAAAAAAGGAAACTTCTGCAGAAGATTTCCCATCTGGAGATTATTTTCCATTAGGGCCTAACGGTTCAGATGTTACACGGTTCGTAGGCAAGATTCCACGGTCAATACGCACAGTGAATCAGTTGTAGGCGACGTTGACGAGGGAGACAAAATATTTCCCGAACGTTGACAGGCCCCAGGAGGCGCAAACATGGCGAGTAATGGATGTCGGGGAAAAGGAAAAATGACAAATCGACAAGAGGCTGACGGACAAAGACAGATCAGCGCCCGGTGGCTTTCTTATACCCCGCTGGGAGTTGTGCTGCGAATCCCAATGTAGCTGGGGTTCTGGGCAAATGATACCCACCTGATTGAAGATAAATTACAGAAATTTGTCAGAAAAATCGCAGTAATGAATTCCATTTATTCAAAATCTAGGGTCGTATAAGGTACTATAATTAATATTGGAAAATATTATAATTTTTTGGGGGAGAGTGAAGAATCGTATTATTCTAGGTATTATATATTTTTATAATTTCCAACCTCGGTAGCGTTTCCAATTAAAATTAACTCTGCAAAGCTGGAAAAAAATATTGAAATGCAGCAACTTTTAAATGAACAGCGTGAAATTTTACCTAGTATGGTTAAATACTATTAATTTTTACTTGTTTAGTTTGGCTGGAATGATCACCTCACAAAACAGTTAGGTGATATCTTATAGCAAATTTTCAGCTCCTAAAGGTGGCTAAAATTCAGTAATGTTATCTACAGCTCTCTACAACAGAGAAATTGTCATTTTTATGGGGGAAAAATGATTTTTTCTAATAGAATCTTTTTAAAAAATCTTTATCTGAGAAGTAACGTATTACAAAAACATGATGGATTATTATATAACATAACTTTAAATTAAAATGGTTGATTTCACCAATAATATATTACTGCATTGAAAAATATTACAAATCTATTTATCTTAAATTTACAGATATTAAAGTATTTCATTTAAAATGGTTTAGAGTCATCTGAATCCAATGAATGTGATTTTAATAATACCATTTTGTCTTCACTGGTTCATATTACTATCAGTTTTCTTAAACTATTGAACCTATATTCGATGAAACGTTTGAGTACGATTTGGACAGATGATTCATTTAAATTTATTAATTAATAACTAAATTATGATAAATAATAAATCAACGTTTTATTATTTGAGGCTTCATCAGGAATGAATTCTAACATTAGACCCTTTCAAAAATGGTTAATAAGATTTTTTCAATACATTTATTAAGACAATTATTTTTTTAAAACATAAAATTTATTTCAAAATTTTGTTAAAATGAGAGGAGTAGCTAAATTTTAAAACTCCGAGCTCAGATCAGACTCCTGCTAGAAAATTTCAGTTCTGGAACATTTCTTTATTAAATGGAAAATTCTGAATTGCAAATAATTCTTATGTGTTGCAGAAGTATATTGTTTTGTTTATATATGTATATAAATTGGTTTTATACAATTTACAGTTTAGTAAATAATATTATAAGCAAACAAAATTAGTATAAATAAAGTTTAATAAAGCGCTCTGGGACCCACGCCTCAACCCGCTCAGCTATCAGGACCTCATGTAATAATTTTATATATAACTGCCAAACTCAACCTACAAAGGCTGTATGCGCTTTCCAACTATTAAATAAATATCACCTCGGCTATTATAGTAATTCAAGCTTTCTATATCAGTAATATTACTCGTATACACATTATAAGATGACATGAAAAAATATGTAGAAATAATTATTTAAAAGTTTAGTATAATGTATCCAAAATAATTGTAAATGAATACTTTCATCAATCTAATTCAAAATTACTAGAGAGAGGTAAAGATAAGATATAATAAACAGATGTCGAAATATAAATGAAATTTAATCCATATTAATCAAAACTTGAAAACCATTAATATTTAAGAAAAGAAAATATTTTGAAAACCCTCTAAAAAGAAATAATGAGTATAACGTGATTAATGTAGAAACTGACAAATCGAATGGAGTTATAAGTATACATCATCATTCAAGAAAAAGTTTTTAGATTCCGGAGTTATTTATTATGTCAACAGCCTAAGGGGAGAGGGGGGAGTGGTAAGAAGTCTTACTGCAACGTTTAAAAATTAAAAAGGTCAATGGGTACTCACAAAAATAACTTTCAATGATGGGACTGTTCCTAATTCCCAAGCCATAACTACAAAGGAAGTAGAAATAACTTGGCAAACTTTAAAGAGTCCTGTCTTGAATAAAAGAGACAGTGAAGAGATGAAATCTTTTCATTTTGTTCAAGGAACTTCTTATGATTGCTCTTCATACAGTCGAATAATTCTTTATTATTTATTCCAATTTTTGCGGCTAACTTTGAGTTTGTCCTCTGTCAAAGAAAAAAAAACTAAATAAGCAGCAAAGACAAATATTTCAGAGAGATACGTTTTACTAAAAGTAAAAACATTTCATGCAAATTTAATTGCAGTTGGTTTATAAGTTGTAATAAAGTCTCAATCTAAGAAATTGAGTTATTAAATTAAATTATCAAACACCAAAAATAATTAGAGAGAACCATTGATTATAATTGTTTTTAAATATAACTAAAGAAATTTATACATCAGCTCTGACAGTAAAAGTGAATTATGGTAAAAATAATTCATCAATGTAAAAATCAATTTTTTAAAATTGATACAACATGGTAGCAGTGATCGTTCCTTTTAAGTATTGCATTAATTATACAATGAGTTAGGTTTCATATTAACAATGTTAGTACTAATTTTGACTAGTAGTATACTTTCTTTTTGCTATTTTAAATTTATACCTTTAAACTCAAATATATTTCTAAATGCAAATACCCTTTTTAATTTTTTCACAGTAATTTCAAATAAAAATAACTAATTGGACTAAGGAGAACTGATAAAAAATTGCCAACTAAAAAGAAATTGTTCCCCTGTGTTACTATAATAGGGAATAAATATAAACACTCAATCGGCACTTAAGATATTAAATTTCGAAATAATACTTCTAATAGTTTGATACGTCATAATAAACAATTCATTTCATACATATTTAGTAATACAAATTACATAAAAGTGTTACTGATATATATATATTTATTTATATTTTTCAACTTATTGACGAAACTAAGACATAAAATGTTTTTATTCTCCATTAAAGTTTCATTTATTGCTCGTTAAATGTCTATTTGTCTATATGTGAGGATTTTTTTCGCGATTATGATTTTCTTTTTTAACATTACGTAATACTTTTTCCAAACTTTAAATATTGTATATAAGTTCATTTTATGATTGATGTTCTAAAACTGTTTGTTAAAATGTGGTAAACGTAGCACTATAACTTGCCAAAAACAAATTTAGAGGGTGAATGTGAGTTATGTACCCATGTTTCAAACAGTTCTAGACAGTCATATTACAAAGCGCTGAATCTGATAAAAGAATGAAATATGTACTAGAAAGGGACATGTAAGGAGCCATCCGGCATGCATTACGTGTCTCATGCATGTAAAAATCGACCCGAATTCTATGGTCGCAATATTTCTAGACGCGAGAGCAACATATTAGAAGGAAATGGACGCGCCACCTCAAAAACCCTAAAGCCCCTTGACCTCATTTTCGGGGTAATAACGGCAATTTATGACTGGGAACCATTGTGCACGTATTGGAGGGGACTAGCTATTATCGGGAACAGAGAAATATTTAGTACACGTTTAGCGATATACACAGCTTCTACTCCATCAGCCCTGTCTTGTACAGCAGTGGAGAGATATTCCCAAGGCACTCGGTGATTTCCATATCCGCGCCACTTCCTGGGCGAGATGTAAATCTGGAGGGTCTTCGGGGATGTCTTCGCCGAGCTAGAACTCCCACCGGGCTAGAATACCTGGATAAGATAGTGTACAACACTATGGAAATTGCTGGCAACATTTGATGCATTACGGATCAAATGTAGCCAGAATTTTCTAAGACTAACCCCATGAACAATACTGCCCAGCAGTGGTATAACTACCCCTTATTAAATTTCAAATTAAATAATATTATTATAAGAATATACAGATCATTATTTTGAATATTACTTTATTTCATTATCGATCCCTAATAAAATAAATATACATTTTAAAAATAATAGTTTCCACTATTTTTTTTATTGTTAACACAATTAAACATTATGGGACTTTCATTAATGGAGGGATTTTTTTATCTCTTTTTTTGTTGTAGAAACTGTCCAACTTCAGATTCAAACGTTAAAATGCTATATTAGATATTTTCAACAACTTTTAAAAATATATGTACCATTGTAGTTAAATTAAAAATGTTACATTAACAAACATTTCAAACATATATTAAAATAATTTTTTATTTATATATTAATACAAATGTAAAATTTAAAAATTTTTAATACCATAATTAAGAAAAATCAAAACAAAATAATATGAAGTATTCCTAATTCAACAATTACCTATTGCCATAATATAATTTAAAAGTAGTGAAATATAAAAGAAAACCATTATTTCTGTATCCTAACATTTTAAAAAAGGTTTTTAACGTTGGTTTTAAAATTTATGTTATTTGAAATATAAACAAATTATGCGACGGATGAATTATAATTATTACTATTTTTCAGAATTCTCATATTCTACTATGTAGGTAATGCTGTTAATAAACCTAAGCTTATTTTAATTCATCTTAGTGTAATTTCTTAGTCTTGTAGAAATCCTAGGTTAGCTGAAACGCCAGTGTACGTAAATCTTGACAATTAAAGAATCCGCTGAAAACCATATAAAACATTAAATAATTTTTTACTAATTAATGTTAGGAGTATAAATGATTATGCCAGGAGGCTACCCAGCTAGTCCATTTCTACCTATTACATTATGTGATCAATCATATTTTGTTATAACACTACGTTAGGAACACTTACCCAATATCTCTACAGTGTGAGTGATCTCTTGGGGCTGAAGTGTGGCTATCTGGCAAACATAGTCTCCTGCATCTTGCGTCTGGATGTCCCGGATTTCCAGGTTGTAGCCCTCTACCAGTCGGAATCTCTCATCTGGACTCACCTTCACGCTGCCAGCTGTCAGAATTGCAATCCCACGCTTCCAGGCCTGCATGTACTGGCCTGAAATAAGAGAGAAATCAGTATAATTGTTTATGAAGCATTTTATATTATAATAAGAGCTAAATGGTTAATCCACCAGGATTTGTAATTATGGATTGATCAGGCAGGATTCTTTAAATTTTTTATAACATAAGAAAGAAAAAAAGAACAAAATGAGTATGTATTGCAATCTTATTCAAGAACATAACATAGACAATTTATAAGATTAAATACTTTTCGAAGGTAATATGGAATTACAAAAAAAAAAATTGACTTGGATTTTAAATATATTTTTGCAAAAGATGAACTACACTAAAATCAACCATATAATTTTAATTTATTTTACTTATAAAAAACTATGATTTGAAACAAAA
>NW_027114568.1:284629-294889 GCF_000696795.3 Halyomorpha halys
ATAAATGAGCACAGCACTAACTAATGATACACAGCAATAACTAGTATATTTTAGAAAAGAGAGAGCAAAAACAGGAAAAGTTAAAAGTTTACATGAATATGTTTTATACAAATGGAAAATATATTTTGGTATTAACACATGTATAATGGAATTTCTATAGATTACTCGATGAGAATAAAATAAAACTCTGGTAAGCGCACCACACAACTTTCACTTGCCCCCTACTTCAAGATCAATTAATCCTTGTACGTTTCAAAAAAGCTATTTCTTTATTAAACAGGATGTCTATACTTTCCCTCATTTTGCATTTCATATATAGGTAAGCTAATATTAAATCTAACCACTATAACAACCATTCCAACCATCCATATCAACATGATAACATTCATTTTCTGCTTTAGTCTATCTATTACATTATTTTATATACGAGTATGTTCTTTGTTTGTTACTGTTAAGAAAAAGATGGTTAATCATTTAAAAAGACAAACAAAATTGACTGTGAATTAGAAAAAGACGTTCAGAAAATTCGGTATTTAAGCCCTACCAGATATTTTCAATTTGGATAATACCTAGCTGACATAAAAGAGACATGACAGCCATGCGGGTTGGGGCGCACGTTGTGGGTTGATTCCCTCCTGGAGCAGTTAACATTCATTTTTCGGCGGACCCTGAGAATGAATCTTGACACTCCCCCTTGGCCAGTACGCGGCGGCAACCCAGCTAGCCGTCATAGGTTGGCAATACGGACAACTAGGCCCACTTGTTCGGACTTGTTCCCCTCACCAAATACCAGTACCAATACCAGTAGGTGACATTAAAGATCACCTTATTTCATGTTTTTTTTTAAAGTTTAATCAATATTGTTCAAACAGTTTTTGAGAAAATGGTAAAATTATTTAAACTTTATGGTACTTTAATGTGCAAAACTTCGAATATATATATATATACACACATACATATTTGGCAAATGAGTTAATGCCAAAGCAGCGAAACTATTCCCATACAGGTAAGTGAAAGTAAAAAAAAAAAATGTATTTCATTCTTCAAAAATTAAAGACGGTATAGTTTAATAAAAAATATAAAATATAATTTTAACCAATAATAAAATTATTAGAAGGAAAAATGAGGCTCTGATAGCAAGACACAATGGGGCAAAGGGCCCCAGAGAGCTTGGTTCAGAAGGTATTTTATCGGTGGTCATTAACATATTAAATAAAAAATAGTATATTATTCTGGACTAGGTCCCTTTAGAACCAGTAAGGCAATTTTAATTTTATAACTTTTATTGGTCATAAAACAGTGTGGGTATATAATATACAGTATAACTTATATACAGAGAGAATAAAAAAGATTAATTAAAGAACTAATTGACAGTAAAAACAAAACAAAAAGTTAATTACAAAATATCTGTACTATTATAATAATGGGTCATTGGCGAAGGAAAAGGTAGTGAAATATAAGAGATTTAAACGAGGAAAGGGTTAGTTCGTGACGTATTTTGGAGGGAATGGAGTTCCAGAGATATGCAGCTCGGGTAAAAAACGATTTATCAAATTCGGTGAGGTGGAGGGTAGATGTCAGATAAACGGGACCTGGTTGTATGGGATTGAACAGAGAATTTGAATTGCAGGTTTTCTAGGATATCGAAGGGGCGTTGAGCACTAATTGCTTAGAATAAAAAGGAATCTAGGAAATACTGGCACCGGAAGGACGGATAAAGCCATTTCAGTTCGGCGTAATTCTGGGTTATGTGCGTATCTCTGGTGATACTGAAAATAAATCGTACTGTGCAATTCATAAGACGTTTAAGTTTAGATTCGAGATTACCTGAGAGTCCACCATATACCAGGCAGTCATAGTCAATGTGGGAGAAAACAAGAGAGGAACCTAAGAGTGGACGGGTTTTAAGTGGAAGGAGATAACGGATTCTATTGAATTGCTTCAGGGTAGCTATGGTTCGACGGGAAATATGGGCAATGTGTGGTTTCCAGGATAAAATTTTATCAAAAGTAGTTCTAAGATTTTTGACTTGAAAATCAATCAATCAATCCTATGAAAGGAGATAGGAGTATTGCTTCGGAAAAAGTTGGGGGTCCTGAGATAGATTTAAGGAGAGAGGGAGATCCAATAATGATAGCTTTAGTCTTTTCGGCATTTAAAGTAAGTTTATTGTCTGTTGCCCAAGTGCTTATACTATTGATGTCTTCTTGTAGTTTTAGAATAGCATTTGAGGCGTCATGAGAATAAGAGGAAAGGTAGATTTGGAAGTCGTCTGCGTATAGATGATACTGGGAATGCTGGATGGCAAGAGGAAGATCAGTGATAAAGATCGAGAAAAGAGTAGGAGAAAGAGAGAAATCCTGAGGTACGCCTTTAGAAACAGGTAGGGAGCTAGATGGAGGATTATTATGAAGAACAACATACTGTGAACGACCGGTAAGGAAGGATTGAAACCATTGAAGATAGACTGTGCAGTTTAGAAATATTATCGACCCCCGGTGCCCGACGTGTGGGGTCCCTGAAACAGCAGAGCACGTGGTATTGGACTGCACCGCGATGGAAGGACACCGTGCCAGGATGTCGAGAAAATGCGGGATCTTCGCCCTCGCCGAGTCGGACTTCCCTCTGCTGATGGAAGAGGATAATTACCCGTACTTCAGGGAATTCATCTACGGGTGGAGGGAAGTGGTCGGGCCAACGCACTTTACATTGGGAAGGGCTCGGCCGCCCGGGGTCGGCGAGCCACCAATGGAAGATGAAGATGAAGATGATAGCGAAGAAGCAGTTTGAGACCAGGAGGGCTCGACTAGGCTGCGCACTGGAGGTGACAACCGGACGGATGCGGACCAAGCGTGTTGGACGTACCGGACGGATGCTGATGGATAAGGTGTAGCCCCATCTTAAGGCACTCAACCGAGTGCTGGGCTGCACCACGTTTTTATAATAATTTTTTCCCCAAAAATTAAATGGTTCCACCATTAATTTTGTATATATGAAAATAAAGTGTTGATAAAAAAGATGTTTATTGGCAGCAGTGGTATGCGCAACCCTAACGCACTACCCCACTGTTGCCGAACCCCGTATGGCAGCAATGCCAAAAAAAAAAAAAAGTTTAGAAATATTAGAAGGATATTGTGATCCACGAAATGGCTCTGGAAAAATCAAGGAGTATAAGGATGGTGAGTTTCTGCTGTTCTATAGCTGTGTGTAGGTAGGTCTGGAAAGATTTTCATAAGAGCAGACTGAGTGGAATAGCCTGCTCGGAAACCAGACAGAACTGAAACAGACTGATGGGACCTCACAAATAAGGCATAGATGATCGTTTTTATATGCCATGTGCGGGGAGCTTAGCTCGGAACCCCCCACGGCCTGTGAGAAATAGTGAGACCCAGTACTCGGGGAGGACCCACGTTGAATCTAGGCGTGAACCAACGGTAGGAAAGTATTTCCTATGGACAGCCCCTTCAGAGCAATCCACCCACCGACGGCTCCATTCTTGCTAGTTTCTTCTCAAAGGATCCTCTTCCATCTGTTAAGGTTTTCACCAATTATTTAATTATGGTATAATTATTTTGTAGCAACCCCAATTAATGAATCTTGGCGAATAGGAATCTTGAGGCAAAAAAAAGAAGATAGATGTAACAATTTTTTAACAATTATTTACTGATGACCATTTTAGTGGTCTAGCCTCGAAGATGAAAAAATAATTAGGAGCACTGGTAATTTTTTTAATGTTTCATAGAAAAAACATTTCAATGAATAATAACACATCTTTCTTTTGTAAAAGTACATACAGGTCATTCTACATGTTCAAGAGCTACATGTTCTTCTTCTTCTTCTTCAACTTCCCTCTTTAACGCCTCTCAGCGCAGAGGAGAATTCAGCCAGGAATTCCATTCTTTCCTATTTCTAGTTATAGGTTGCTCGCCTGTCGGAGGTCCTTCCCCCTCGTCCTACAGAGTCGCTCAATTTACTCGAGATAGGAAGTCCTAGAGTGGCACCTAGGGCTTTTGCCATCTAAGACATATTCTATGGTATTTAGAGGATCTCTCTGATCGTCCATCCTGATAACATGGCTTAACCACTTCACCTGACGAGTTTCCAGGAGCTCTTTCAGTGGAGCTATCAGAAGTTCCCGACGAATCCTTTCATTACCAACTCGGCCTAACCTTGTTTATTCAATCGTCCTTCGCATAAATTTCTTTTCGGCAGCGGTGATTCTGCTCTCCTATAGGTCTGTTAATATTCAACTCCCCGCTCCATACAAAAGTATGAGAAGATATACTGTCTTGAAGATGTGTAGCTCAACATATTGCCTACTTCTCTCTTGATTACCATAGTGTTCCATAAGTGGTAGTAAAGTACATTTGGCTTGTAAATCCTGTTAGATATTTCCGCATCTACCTTCCCAGATCCGTCTATCACTGTACCCAGGTATGTGAAGTCTTTCACCACTTCTAATTCTTCTGCATTATAACATGTTTAGATATCTTCCTTCTTTCTTCCAGCCTGTAGGATCTTGCTTTTATTGGTATTTATAAGCATCCCTTTTCGTTGGAACTCTTCATTCCATAATTGTCAGTTTTTTCGATTGAATTTCGTTTCTTATCTTTTTAGTGATCTATTTTTATAAAAAGGCCGTTATAGAAATTACTAGTTAATATGGTACAACAATTTTTAAAAAAATATGATCCAAGGGTTATGAGAATAAATGCAGGGTTGTGAGGAAATAACGGAAAATCTAGTCTTATTACCTCAAAAGTCATCAAACAGTATGATAAAAAGTCATAACTTTTTAAAAAGCCAACTGACTTCATGACTAGGCATTACATTTTTCAGTAAAACTTAAATTTATTTATTAGTTAATTCGTCTAGTTTGACGAAATGCTTTTTACAACTTGATTATTTAACATGGCGTTAACACTACTATTTACAACAAATTTAAGTACCATACTTAAATTGATTTGAATGATTAGGGTTTTTCTTGTTCCTGTGTATAACTCAAAACTACCTATTTTCTTCCAATAACACAAAAGAAAAAAAATGCAGTTTGAAATTACCTAAAATATAATAACTAAATAATTAAACTCAAAATGGAATTGAGTGTGTTTTAAATAATCCCGTAACTTCGTCATAAGAATTTTATTTATATTTTATTGCCCTCTATAATATGTCACAATTGAAAAACAATATACATATATATGAGCGTCTGTTTGAGTCTGCATAAGAATAAATATAAAGTTAACTTTCCTCTCAACCATGTCGGAAGCCTTAAAATCCTGGATCATGGTAAACCTACAAACTCCAGGGTTGTAAGTATTTTCAACTAAACGCTTTATATATCGCAGTGTGATGTTGAAAATATGAGACAAGCATCGATCGTAATGTAAAATCTAAACGGTGAAGATGAATTTATTTTCCATAAAGTACTTAGTATTACAGAGTATTCTTCTCAGAAATCCCACCTCATTTTTTTCTGTCTCTCTTTCCAAGTCGTTGGTAGGATCATGTATATACGTAAAAGTTAATCCTGAGGCACTCTATATTTGTTAGGAAATCGATCATAGAGAATCTTTTATTACATATTACTGCAATAAAACGACTATTGCAAATGAGTGAATTTGTTTGTTTTTGTTTAGTGGTGCCAAACGTCATTGGTCATCAACGCCATTTGTATTTTATTTGAGAGTGGGTTTGTAGTACGGTCCTTCCCCTAAATAAAGACTTTTTTTCATATCCATATTAATAGTAAGGATCCATATATTAATCAGCTAGGATCAAAGGTCGTACATTGAAGAGAGAATGATCCATACACGTCATCATAATTTATTATGAAGACATTTCTGACTGAAAATTTTGGTACTAGATGTTTTGGTAAGTATGAAAAAAAATTGAAAAATTCAATAAGTTCAGTTTCTATGATTGATCAATAATGTTGTTACTAAATTTTTAAAAAAAAGAAAAGTGTGGCAACACAACTTTTACTTTTTGGTTTTTTTAGATATATTATTAGCTGATAAATCTGAGACCTCAAGTAATGGGGTACTATTATGGAACTTATAGATAAGAAGATTAATACCTGTATTATGATGGTTAATCTATTATTTATACTAGAATTATGTTCCGAATAAACATAAAGACGCAAAAAGGTTTACATGGGTTAAGTATAAGACTTTAACGGGTATTCAAACTTGAAAATTTAGTCGCCCAGGGGTATCAAATTTCTTGGGAATGTGGATATGAATATTTTACAACCCTGTTTGGGATGAAATAGAACTCGCGCATTGACGCAAACAATCCAATCTCATATCATTCAAATCTTAATGTATAATCTTAATGCGGGTCTATTAAGTTTACAACTTATGCGTTGTCGGAAGAAGAATACTAGAAAAAAGTAGGAAATTGGGCAGAGTAACAGTACGCAAGACTACGGAAATAACACTACTTTATTCGCACTCTTAATGCTTCTTATATACATTTTGGTTGTTTATTTACATGGGTAGGGAGTATTAAAGCGGACAATACGCCTTGCCGTATTATAACTTACACACACACACCTATATGTGCAAGCATTTTTTTTTTATATATATTAATATTAAAATTCAATTTTCAAATTACTAACATGATAAATGCCGTAAAAAAAGTAAAATAATTGTTGTGAATAGTAAAATAGCATTGAATCAGAAAAATACTAAGTGTTATTTATTTTAGTTTACTCGTACACATACATATTTTGACATAGCAACTACCAAAAATGCTTGGTTTGCCAAGCCTGGAGTGCAAGTTTCGATTTCAGAGCATTCCATTAAGTTTATACACACACATATATATGCAAGCTTTTTTTTTAACGGGAATAGGTATAAATACAGGTCATTACTTAACCTATCCTTTTACTTCAAATTTGTTAATAACATTTTTAAATACTAGAAAAAAAAAATATTATGTGTATTGTGTATGTATATATATATGCTTATAGTAGGAGAAATTATTGTTGTCGTGAGAAATTTCAGTTCAATTTTTCAAGGGATACCCACTTTTTAACGTCCCCCGAGACAAAAAAAAAACAAGTTTTTACAAGAGCACATATTGTTAAAATAACAAAGATGAGAATAGGACCGAATCACAATGTATTTTCAATGTTATGAATGTATTTATTTTTTGAAATGGGCCTTCACCAATCACTGTTTAAAAAACTACGAAAAATATGAATAAAGAATACCTTAAAATAAATTATATTATTCGGAAGCCTTATATATTCGAATAACTAAATTATTTCTATTAAAAATAGATTTTTTCCAAGGAAGACTTCATCGTGCCAGGTAATCAACCAGGAAACCGATGGAAAATAAAAAATAAAAGCTTATTCTTCTCTTTTAAATAATGAGAATCGTTATTAAGATAAAATATTCCTCAAAATAGGGATCAGCAGAACAGAAATTTCAACTTAACCAACCCATTTTAAGCCGAATAACTCCTCAGCTTCCCGATATATAAACATCCCTTTTCGGATATTAGGGTACCTTATTATATCGGATTTCTAGCGGATAAGCCAGATTCTGCTAACTCGATCAAGCTGGTTTTAAGTCTATAAAGAACATATGAATGTCATTAATCCGCTGGCTGCAGTGTGGACTTGCCTTAAAAAATACTAAATAATGATCTGGTCTGAGGTGCCTCTGCTTGGTATTAATCCGCATTGATAATCTTTAAGTACTTTCTCAGAATGAATATAAAGTCTTGCAGTACCTCGGTAATTGTGAAAAATAGGTTTAACATACCACAATCGTAATACTGATAAAAGATCAAAGCATATGGTGTTAAATTAAAATATTTCGTTGATTGATTTCATATTATTCCTGCCTTACAATTAAAACTTATGTAAAATTTAGTTATATAAAAAATATCTATTTTATCTATATCTATTAAAAAAATCTATTTTTAACGTGTAAATCAGCCATTTATAACGTGTAAAAATAGGTTCTATAACTGAGACAGATAGTAGGTTAAATAAATATATTTAATATAACTATATAACTAAATTTTACATAAGTTTTAATTATAAGGCAGGAATAATATGAAATTAACCAACGAAATATTTTAATTTAACATCACATGCTTTGATCTTTTATCAGTATTACGATTGTGGTATGTTAAACCTTTTTTTCACAATTACCGAGGTACTGCAAGACTTTATATTCATTCTGAGAAAGTACTTAAAGATTATCGATTCGGTCCTATTCTCATCTTATTAAAATATTTTTCGTTGTTTATTTAAACAGTGAACGGTAAAGGCCCATTTCAAAAAATAAGTACATTCATAACATTGAAAATACATTGTGATTCGGTCCTATTCTCATCTTTGTTATTTTAACAATATGTGCTCTTGTAAAAACTAGTTTTTTTTTTGGTCTCGGGGAACCTTAAAACGTGGGTATCCCTTGAAAAATTGAACTGAAATTTCTCACAATAATTTCTCCTACTAAAAGCATATATATATATACATACACAATACACATAATATTTTTTTTTCTAGTATTTAAAAATGTTAAACTAAAATAAATAACTCTTAGTGTTTTTCTGATTCAATGCTATTTTACTATTCACAACAATTATTTTACTTTTTTTACGGCATTTATCATGTTCGTAATGTGGTAAATTTTTTAATAATAATAAAAAATAATCTCAAAATATAAATTTCTCTAATATTTAAAAAAACTTTCTGCAAAAAGCGTGGCTACATAATGTATCTTATAAAATTAAATTTTAATATTAATATCTAAAAAAAAAATGCTTGCACATATAGGTGTGTGTGTGTGTAAACTTAATAGACCCGCATTGAAAACATAACTTCAATCGCTTGTTGTTAGCCTAGTCCATCAAAATTATGTTAATCTTATTTATGGTTATTCTCAAAAAACATTTTGAAAAGATTTTCAGGAAAAATAAAAAATATATACCAAAGACCTTGCATTATCAAATGCATAAAAAAGTAGAGAAAATTATCAAATCCGGAGTGAATTCACAAAATTTAACATTTTTTCTAGTTTTTACTTGAATATTTTCAATGGGAATATGGATTTTTTTCTCCAGCCGAGAAATTCTTCAAAAAACATCAGAAAGCTCTTTTCTACTTTGTACTTCACATGTTTCGTTTTATATTCAAACAAAAAACATGATGAGTACATTAAGATTTGAAAGATATTAAATTGGATTGTTTGCGTCAATACACGAGTTCGATTTCATCCCAAACAAGGTTGTAAAATATTCATATCCACATTCCCAAAAAATTTGATATCCCTGGGTGACTTCATTTTCAAGTTTGTATACCCGTAAAATTCTTATACTTAATCCATGTAAACCTTTTTGCGTCTTTATGTTTATTTGGAACATAATTCTAGTATAAATACTAGATTAACCATCATAATACAGGTATTAATCTTCTTTTCTATAAGTTCCATAATAGTACCCCATTACTTGAGGTCTCAGATTTATCAGCGAATTATATATCTAAAAAAACCAAAAAGTAAAAGTTGTGTTGGCACACTTTTTCCTTTTTTTTTTTTTAAATTTAGTAACAACATTATTGATCAATCATAGAAACTGGACTTATTGAATTTTTCAATTTTTATTCATACTTCCCAAAACATCTAGTCAAAATTTTCAGTCAAAAATGTCTTCATAAAAAAATATGATGGCGTGTATGGATCATTCTCTCTTCAATGTACGATCTGTGATTCTAGCTGATTGTGGGTCCTTACTATTACTATAAGAAACAAAGTGGTTATCTAAATATGTCCTCTGAGATCATGTATATACCAACTTTTTAATCGTAACCTACATCGCTAAAACTTTTGATATAGAAATTACCTTTTTACATTTCTTTAAAGGTCTGTACTTTTCAACTGAGTATTGATGACAAAATGGATTGATCTAGAAAGAAATATACCTTTTGAAAGTTGGAAGTCTACTGGAGCAAAAAAACCCCTACCAATCCCTACGGTGGTCTTCCTTAACTACAGGGTGAAAAACAAACGAAACTAAATTTATTTAGGAGTATTATAATTAATTAAAAAAAAAAGGTTTTTTTTCAAAGCCACTATTTTAGTTTATAGCTAGGTAGTTGACATATTCTGTATGTTGGAATTTTGTTTTTCTCTAAAACTTTTAATGATATTTTTTTTACCTTACTCCTCTATTAAACATATAAATAGCAGAATTGTCCCCCCTTGACGAAATAACTTATTGAATACGTACATAAAG